>NW_027096376.1:0-80000 GCF_019320115.1 Miscanthus floridulus | reverse complement strand
GCCCAGGACACATCCGAACTCCGTTTTTATGATCCATATATGGATAGAAATATAATTTCATAAGGAAACCAATGGAAGTGGTCCCACATCAAAATTCCATCAAAATCAATGGGAATCGTCGAAACAAGTTGATGTTCAGAATCTGTCATGGCGCTGCGTCGTCGTCTTTTGGGCTGTTGGGCCTTGTAACATGTTGGGACATCTTTAGGATGTGAAGAGGGATCCTTGGACATCCCTTAGGCTATATAATCAGTATCCACCACCTACATTAGGTTTTGGGTTTTGTTTTAGATCAATCTGTCATTGAACAGTCGCCGTTATCGGTTTGCAAGACCCCAACTTCAAGTGCTTAATCATTCATCTGCAATTGTCACTTTAATTGAGTTGCTTTTTATCTTGTTCCTGCTTGTGTTCTTTGATTTGCAGCAGGGATTAGCCTTCTTGGCGAGGTCAACCGGATTGTGACACGGTTGATAACCAAAGGAGATGTGGTGCTAAAGTTGCAGGGTTTGGGTCTTTGTGATCTGAAGCCGGATCGGTGTGTTGCTCTCTGAACAAATCGTTGTTTATCTTGAACCTGACGGAAGATTGGGACCCTCGTCTACATTAGCTTGGAGCAGCGAAGATCATTGAGTGGAGGGTGATGATTGTCTCCGGCTCCGATCGTAGTGATTGTGAGGGGTTCTTGACCTTTCCCCGGCGGAGCGCCAAAAGGTACTCTAGTGGATTGCTCATGGCTTGTGTGATCCTCATCTTATGTTGGTTGTGCGGCACCCTATTGAGGGGTTGGCATGTGAAGCCAATTAGCGCGTGAACCTCCAAGTGAGTGAATCGCCACAACGAGGACTAGCTTGCCGGCAAGCAAGTGAACCTCGGTAAAAATCATTGTATTCATCATTGATTCCGAGGTGATTGGTCTTCATTGTTATTCATCCTTGTGATTGATTGGTTCACTCCTCTACACGATGGTATAACTATCTTGATCACTCTCTTTACTTTATCGCAAACTAGTTGACAAGCTCTTTAGTGTAACTAGTTGTGAGAGCTTGCTTGCTTGGTTGGTGTGGCTCTTTAGTTAGCCTTTGAGAGCACACTAACATATGGTAGTGTCATACCTCTTGTGTGAATCGACACTATCTAAACTAGAATTGTGGTAGGTGGCTTGCATTTTGAGTAGGCTAGCGCAACACTTGCTTCGCCTCATAATTGTCTAACCTTTTGTTAAGTGTTGTTGTAGAAATTTTTATTAGGCTATTCACCCCCCCTCTATCCATTAGGACCTTTTAGCGAGGGCCGCTCGGGGCTCATCTGCGTTTTCTCCCTTGGCTCTGTTTGACACGAGGTGGCCTTGAGCCCTTCATGGGCTAGCCTTCAAACCCTGATCGGTCGTTGCTCATGTTGAATGAGGCAACTGCCGCTCTGTGACGCAACACGGAGCGTTGTGATGCATCTGACTGCATATGCAATGCTTTTGCCCCTGAGCCCCCGGGTGATTTGGGTAGAATTGTCCAGGGGCACGGGTGTATGGAATGAATGTGTGTATGGATATATGAATGATTATAAAAAAGAAATAGTGGGGGTTGGTAATGTTATCTTGATGACTCGAGTGACGGGGTTTGAAGAGCTCCAATTAGAAATGTCCGACCGGGACCCGTGCTCGTCGTTCATAACAGAGTCGGCATAGCCCACATGGGGCGTCCCTTTGCTCCTTACCTGTCTCTCGGCGTTCGCTTGAGCCGTTTGATCGACTCAGGAAGCCCGTTGGTCTCTCCTAGCGGAGATCCTATCGCTTGGACCTTTCCAAGTCCTGCCTAGGAAGGTGGAGGGCCGCCTACGTGCAGTGGTGCCTTGTTTCTCATGCCCGATGTGCGATAGTGGTGGGCCATACCTAGGCCACATCCTATCTGACCATGCGTCGTTCCATCGGGCAGGGTGCATCCTATCGGTCAGGGCACGTCCCATCGTATCCCATCCGCATTGAATGATGGAAGGGAGAGGGTTTTTCGCCCCTGTCGTTTCGTCTTTCCCCGATCGCCATGCCTTTCCCAACTGCTATGCCCTTTTCTTTAAGTAGGGGAAGGGAGAGGGCTTTCATCCTGTTCCTTTGCCTATTCCTCATCTGCCGTCTCTTCTCTTTCTTCCTTCTCGCTAAGAGCATCAGAGTGCCACGGTGGTTCCTAGGAGAGAAAAGGGGAGAGCGAGGAGAGGAGAAAACTCACAGATCCATTTGTGAACCCAGAGTGAAATGTCGAGTTGGAGGTCATCTGTCTTGAGGGAGTCGGTGCTGGTTGCCTTCGCCGAGAAGGGGTTCCTGCTGCCGAAGGAGGTGGCGCACTGGAGGGCTCCCGGGAGGGAGGATTTCCCACAACCTCGGGCCTTCTCAATGAGTGGGGTTTGGAGCTATAGCACCTCAATCCGACTAGGGTGCTGCATATCACCGGCTTTGTCACCGTGTGCGAGGCCTTCCTCGGGATGGAGGCGCACATGGATTTCTTTCGATGGATGTTCTTCGAGTGAACTTTGTCGGTAGGGAATGCACCCAAGACCATGTCGGTGGGGGGCTTCGCACTGTAGAAGAAACCGAGCGCAGGGGTTCATACCCCGTGTATACCCCCTATGATTCCAATCGGGGGTGGCACGGGGAATGGTTCTACATCAGGAACCTGGTGGAGGCGTTGTTCCCTCCTTTCACTGGCAGGAGGCCAGAGAAGCTAGACAGCTGGTCATGGGGCCCCGCCAGTTGGTAGAAGAAGAAGGTGGAGCTCCAGAAGCTCATGTGGCATGGCCTTGATGGGGTGCGGGTGTTCCGCACCCTTTTCTGCTATTGGGTTGCTCCGCTGGCGGAGAGGACGTGGCCGATGTGGAAGTACAATGGCCCAACAGACCCCAACCGTGCGTTGCCAGAGGAGCTACCAAACGATGAGGTCTAGAGTTGCCTTGATCGGGTGCTGTAGCTAAAGCCCAAAGAGAAGGTCGATGGAAAGCCCGGACCTCTCAATGCCACGACGGTGTCCAAACTAGTATGCTCCCCTTTCTTTACTCCATGTTCTTTTCCCCTTTGCTTTCTTGTTTTTTGATTTCGAGTCATCTGTTTCATAGGGACTTGAAGCTTACAAGTCCTGGCCACACCTTTCAAAGGGTCTGAAGGGCACAGCTTGGCAGGCCGCCCAGAAGGAGGCGACGGATGCTAAGAAGAAGAAGAAAGCCGAGGAGGCTCAGCGGAAGTATGAGAAGGAGAAGGAGATCACCCGGCGCGTGCGGGCCGAGGAAAATAGGATCAACATCAAGTCTGAGCTCAAGTCAGAGGACCCCCACAGAGGTGGGCGATGACATGATCTTCTCTAAGGAGGAGGAAAACCGGGAGGTTGCAGCGATCTTTGCGGAGCATCATGATCCTACAGTCGCATCCACTGGCGACGAGCAGGAGGCAGAGAGGTGCAGCGATGTTCCCGCACTGAGGAAACGTGCTGCGAGTGTGGATGCCATCAGTGAACAGGAGGCGAAGCGAACGCGGTCACCGCGCCCTTTGGTGGCATTGTCGGCTTCGTCCCCGCCCACTGTGGACGTGGCGGGACAAGCCCGGCGGTTGGAGGAGCGGGCTCACACCCATGCGTCGTTGGGGCCAGTGCCAGCGAGCGACCCGCAACAGGAGGATGCCCTGCCAGCTGCTCTAGTCAACGTGCCCCGAGCCAAAGGTCGTGGTGATTCGTAGGCTGAGCAGGAGCTAGTTGGGTCAGCTCCCCTGGTTGAAGCGAAGGGGCACGGGTCACGGCCTAGGAGCAGTGCCTTGTGGGCCCATTGACATCGGGTCAGGGATTCAGGGTCATACCGCTTACATCCTGGTATGTCTTTCTTTGTTTCTTTTTGATCTTGCTGTTGAGTTTTTGGAGTATGACTGACCTGTTCTTTTTTGATAGCGGTCGAATGCTGACAGGGCTAAGCATCACCCCAACTCCCATGCAGGAGGTTTGGAGGCCCATCTTGTAGCACGCCGTGGTGAGCGACGGGGAGAGCAGGGTGGTGGTGGTGGATCCTTCCCTTCTAGGGGTGGCGCCCCTCAGATCGATCGCCAGTACAGCGACTGCGGCGGCGTCGGCGTTGGCGGCGATCCCGGTGGCAACGGCGGAGGCCGCGTTGGAGGTAACCCTTGTGACCCATCCTCCACTAGCTACGACAGAAGAGGAGAGGGAGACTGGGTTCCCTACCTTGCCGGGCAGAGGGTCGCACAGCTCACCCTCCTGGTCGGAGCTAAAGGTGCCGGGGGGAGATATGGCCGGGTTGGAGCCAGAACGTCTGTCGGTGGCTAGTGAAATCGAGGTGGTGGAGGTCCCCTCCAACAGTGAAGCAGATGATGAGGTGGAGCCACCGGTGCTATCGTGGGAGCTGGCGGTGGTTGGATCATCAGCTGGGCCCTCTAGCAGGCTGGAGGAGACCAAACTAGTGTGGCCCTACCCCGAGGACCCAACGAAGGTTCAGTTCATCCTTTGGGATTCGCAGGAGCGTCAGCTCTGGGACATCCTTGGGGGGAGAGGATTCACCATGGAGTCCGATCTCGCTAAGCTGTCGGTGAAGCTTGAGGAGGCCCAAGAGCGGGTTGAATCCGTCCAGCGGTTGGTCAAGGTCGAATTGCGCCACGCCACGGTGGTGAGTTTCCCATGTTTGTCCCTGACACCTTGGTCTTTCATCGGTTGCCTCAGCATGCTTGCTTCTCATTTTTGCAGGGTCTAGAGGAGATGTCGAGCCGCAAGTCTTGTTTTCTCTGGATGGAGCACGCCCAGATGGGGGAGCTTGAGCGCCAACTAGAGTCCGCCAGCCACGAGTCCTAGGACCGGGCGGTGGAGGTGGCCGAGGCATGGGTAGTGGAAGTGCTTGCGGTGGAATGGGTGACTGCCGCTGAGTGGGGGCTTGAGGTAACCAAGGCCCGCTAGGCGAAGACCAAGGCGACGCTGTAGAAGTCCCTGGCGGACACCGAGGGGGCACTCCAAGGTACCCTGGACACCTTGGAGACAAAGCGGAATGCCCTGGAGTCGGATAGGAAGGCCTAGTCAGAGGCCAACTAGGAAGTGCTCGCGCTTTGGGGCCGGGTGATAGGGATGGAGGAGGCGAACGCCCAGCTGCGTGAGCAGGTGACTCGGTAGGTGGAGGGGCTCTCCATCCTCGAGAACACCCACCTTGGTAAATACCTTTTCTGCTATTGATGTGTTGGTTTTTTTCTTTAGCTTGCTTCTGAGCTTGTCGTACCTCTTCCAGAGCTAGGTGGAAAGGTGGAGTCACTGGAGCGGTACCTGGAGATGGCCAAGGCGATGTTTGGCCAGAATACGGAGGCACTGGCCAAGTCCGTTGAAGAGTGACGTGCTCTCGAGGGGGAACTTGACCAGATATGCAATGTTGCCCAGCTCGTGTCTCAGATGTCTTCAAGTCGGCGCCAAGTACTAGTGCGCCCGCCATCCGGCTGGCGGAGGTTCTGGATGAGGTTTGGGCCCTTATCACCGACGGGCTGTTCTATGGGTCATCGGGGGTGTTGACTTCGATGGCAATGTACCACCCGGACCTAGACTTCACCACCATCTGCAGTGGGTATGCCAATGGCTTGAGCACAGAGGACATCCAATCGCTCGGGGAGAGCTTGCTGCCACATGCAAAGTTGGTGGCCGAGCAAGTCTCCGCACAGTGGGTGATGGATGCTCGCCATGCAGACATGGTCAGAAGCGTGCGTCAGGTGGACATCGCCTAGCCTATGGATGGTGTGGAGCCTAGGTTGGAAGTGGACGTTGCCCCGCCTCCAACCGAGTCGAATGTTGCCCAGTCGGAGGACGAGCAGCCCCTTCCCTCGCCGGTCGAGCCAGTAGTCGATGCCGTCGAGGAGCCATAGTAAAAGTTTTTAGATTAGAGATACTTTAGCAGATGTAAAAGATAATGTCATGGGGGAGCCCCTGTGTAAAGTGTTTTTGTGATGGAACTACTTCGTTCGAGGAAGCTTGTTCCGTTCGTTCCTTATTTTTACCTTAGCATAACTTTGTTTGTTATTCTTTCTTTTTTGCACCTACCCGTTCATCCCATAGGCTGCAACCTTAAGAGCCCAAGGTGTGGCCCACAAGGCTCAGCTGCCCGTAACCGTAGGTAGAGGCGGGGTGCGATCGGTTGGAACATTTAAAGCAAAGTTACGTAAGGTAATTAAAGGAATGAACTACCCTTTCGTTTGGGTAAAAAAAAGTTTTACCATATGATAGTAGAAAAGAGAGGTGGCACTATACCCCCGTGGGGCCCCCGAGTGATCCGGGCCAAAAGTGTTCAGGTCGAGGCGCTCTATAGGAGCAAACGCTAAGTAGAAAATGATAAGACTGAATTTTAGGGGAAGAAACGACGTAGTTGTTCGCTATTCCAAGTGTTGGTGAGAACGTTGCCTTTGTCGTCCGTCAGTCGATAGGCGTCCGGTCGGATCACCTCAGTCGTCATATAGGGACCTTCAGTTGTCCGGATCCTTGTCTGCTACACCCCCTTTCTTGGTTGCTGCTTCTTTGTCTTTTCCTTCCTTCGGCCCACCAGCCTATCGCAGAAGGCGCTTGAGGAGCTCGTAGTCCTTGTAGAGGTGTTTGATGGGGTAGACATGGTTGGTGCATGGGCCCTCCATGAGTTCATTGAAGTGGTCCAAAAGGCCATGCTAGGGCTGCTTGCCCGTGTGATTAGCCACAGCGACCAACATGGAGTTGGTCGGTCGGTGATGATCTTTTTTGTTCTTTTTGCCCCTCTACATGGAGGGGCCCTCATCCTGATCCTCGCTCTTGGCCTTGCCTTTGTCCTGGCCTCCATTGAAGCGCTATGGGAATGGCGCTCTCTAGATGCATCGGCCAAAGGCCCATGGTCTTGGGCCATTCGGGCTAGGACTCCGGTCGTCCGGCCGGTGGCCGCCCCTAGGGCGTGTTTCACCATTCCTTGCGATGGTCCGGCCAGGGTCTATGTTGCCTACCATCACTGCCGCTTGATGGACGCCATCATCATACTAGGACCGATGCTGGTTGCTGATGACACTGCGAGCGTCTTGGTTTGGCTCGAGCCGCTCGCGCACAAGCGATCGGTGCGGAGCGGGCGCCAGGTCAGGCTAGAATGCAGATGCGGCCTCCTATGCTGCGTTCGGTGGCTGTAGTGGTGAGCGGGTGGAGTGATTCGTCTGTGTGTCCCCACTCCCCAGGTGGGGAGAGAGGCCATGAGTTGGTGTCATGATGTGGAGCTCTCCGCCTATTGAATGGCGGCGGTTTCCACCAGTGCCCGGAGGTTCCGGTGGATTGCCTGTTCCTAGGGGTCGTTTGGCTCGGGAAGGCCACACAGAAGCATTGCTGCAACGACGATGTTCTGGCTAGCCCTAGCAAACTATGGGGGATCATTCCCCCCGTTCATGATGTTACGCTAGACCTAGCGGGCGTGACCCCAGGCGTCGCTCACCGGGTTATGCGCATGGGGCGTAGTGTGGTGCGCCGAGCATGCCGGCGTAGGTGGCGGCTGGTTCTATCACCATTATCGTAGCTCCTCGCCGTGCTCTTGTGTGAGCGCCAGGGTCCCTGCATGAGGGTCCGGAGGGGTGTAAGTCTACAAGGACTACACTTCCACCGGTGGCTGTCCCAGAGCGTCCACCATAGCGCACTCCCAGGACGGACGGTGGATAGGTGCCACATCGCCGATGCTGGAGCCATCAGTCTCAATATCGTCATCCATGAGGTCGAGGAAATAGGTGGGAGCATAGCTTGCCATCCCCACGAATTCAGACGTGACAGGGGGCAGAGCTAGCATCCTTCGGAGCCCTCGGGTGTACGCATCCGTAGGGGACATGGGGCCGTAGGGGAACCGGTCGTATGGCGGTCACGGTAGGGACAACGGGATCCCTCTGGATAATCGATGGAAGATAGTAAATAGCGAGTAAATAATAGTATGTACATTACTCACAGCGGGGTTTGAGCAGAGAGTTTGCTCAAAATGAAGCGCAGACACCTCATCATTGAAGTCGTCGTGAGTCCTGAAGCTGAGGGAGGGCGCCCCTCTGATGGGCGCTGGAACAAGTGCCTCCTCGTGGAGGTGTAGTACACTGAGCCAGTCGGCGACGAAGTCTAGGCTTCCAAAGAGGAAGGCCTGGGATGGCTCAAAGACGGGTGGAACCCACATCCCAATAGGTGGTAGTGCGGAAAACTCTAGTGAGCCGAAGCAAGTCGTATCGCTTGAGCCCGCCATAGCGAAGGTGGCAGAAAAGTGGGTCATTCGATGACCAAAAAGTGTGAACGTATAGCGTCTTCTCCATGGCCGGCGCCAACTATCGGTGCAGAAAGTGACCAACACGTAAATATTTGTAGTTTTGTCGTACGTTGTGATCTGATATGGCCTAGCACTCAATGACACAGGGTTTATACTGGTTCAGGCAACGTGCCCTATGTCTAGTTTAAGTCAGTCGGTGACTTTATTCCTGAGCCCAGGTGCTCAAAAGTTTGCAGTGGGGTTATAAACAAGAAGAAGAAAGATGGAGGGTACAAGAAGTCCGGTCGGACTCTGGTCTGAGGGGCCGAGAGTGATGGGAGCTCCGCTATGTGCTAAGTGTTTGAGCGTGTGCTAGTGGTTTGAACCTGGTGGTTCTGTTGTTGTGTCCTAGTGAACTGATCGATCCTCTTGTTTGGGAGAGAGCGCATCCCCTTTTATAGATGAAGGGGATGACATTACAAGTGAGAGGGAGAGAGTACGTATGCTACTAAGTCTTGTTGCCCACGCTATCAGGTATAGGATGATTGTAGGTGCCCATAATACTGTTAATGTCAGATGCATGTGGGAGGTCGCATCATCTTCTTCAGGTATGGCAGACATCGGTTTTACCATGTTAATGCCCAGAGGCATGCAAGAGGTTTTAGCATGTTCGCCTGGTATGGTAAATGCCGATGCCCACAACACTGTTGATGCCTCTGAGGCATGTGGGGGGAGCCTTACTGTGTTTGTCTGGTATGGGAGTTGATGGCACCCACAACACTATAGGAGAAATGTCGGCGCCTATAATACTGCTTGGGTCTGTCATGCTAGGAAGCTCGCAGGGTACTGTCCGGCAGGTGTATAGGGTATGGTCCTTGGTATTGCGGTTGACTTGAGTGCCCTGCCTTGCTTTCTTTGTCCGTTTCCTGGTCCTTACCGAGCGGGTGTCCCCGATCGGTTGGTCCCAGTCAGCTCTGATTGCGCCAGTTAGAGAAGAGCAGTGAGTAGGGGTTTGGCGCATCCCCAGTCGGAGACATGGGTCGGAGTTAGAAGCGGTGTTTAGTCAGGCCTTCCGATCAGAGAGGTCATCCAGAGGCGAGCCGGAGTCAGAGGCGAGGCCTTCAGTTGGAGAGGCGGGCTAGAGTCAGAAGTGAGCACCGTTCCTTCTTGGCCAAGCCTTCCGGTCGGAGATTGGATCGCCCTTCTGTCTTATCGTTTAAGTATTTTAGCCGGCCCATGAGTTGCGCGTCATTTGCAATGTTGTCTGCTGGGCCGAGCCTTTGTCAGGAAGCTAGTCCATGAGGGACCCCGGGTTGATGAACCCAACAGTATACAAATTAGTTAATACTAGAAAACCTAGGGTGTGGCAATGTCGCGCCATGTTTGAGCAAAGCTTGTGTTGATCTTTTCAGTGTTCAACAACTTTAGATGAAACTGTTAACAAAAAATGAATAAATATCAATGTTGGTTATAGACTACATATCAAATTGCTGATGTATGGGTATAGATCATACATGTAGAGATGTAACAAGTGTAACAATGCATTATGGAGGTTACACTAAGCTCTAGAGGTAAACAACTGTGACATCTAAATTTAGGCACTTGTGCCTAAAGAGCCAAAACTGTCTAGACATAAGACATAGCAGAGTAAAGTTGTCTCCCAGTTCAGCAGATAATGATCACTTCTGAATTTAGGAATTTGTTTCATGAAAAGCAAAATACAAATAACTCCAAGAAACATGCATAGTGACCACTTCGACTGTTGCCTCCTAGTTCAGCAGATAATGATCTGCTTGAACCTTGTTGCTGCAAGTGACCTATGGCAAAGAGGAATGCCAACACTTTGACCAGTAGCACAGGACTCAGCACCAAGCGCAGTTCAACACTTAAACCCAACTACAAGGTTCCATGATTCTAACACTTAAATCAAGGTTCAACACTTAAATCAACATAACAGCATACCAGTAGCAGCATACCAGGTTCAACTGCTGATCTTACAACCATACAAGGTTCCAGCATACTAGGTTCACAACCATGCAAGGTTCTAGCATTCTAACTACAAGGTTCTAGGAATCCAACTACAATGTTACACAAAAGCATATCATAAACTACAACAAGGTTCAATTGCTGATCTTACAAAAGCATACCAGTAGTAGCATACAAGTTCTCTTTTTATTACAAAAGCATATCATAAGCTGCTGACAAGCTCTAGTCTTCATAGACTAGCCTCCTAAGGCTACTAACAACAGTAGTAGGTGGGTCGGCTGTTGCCTTCTTGAGCTTCTTCTTGATGGGTGTCTTCTTCTTCTTTGGTGTGCCCTTCTTCTTCTTCTGAACTTTTTGTTTCTTGCCTTGGGAGGGACCAGCTGCATCTATTGGAGCTTCTTTCCTACATTTTAAAGGTGACATTACATATTGTGAAGTGAAAAACAATGAGATAGATTTAGTGCACAGAAACATACATTTTGTTAGCCTTGTTCCTTGGTGGAGCTCTCTCACCAACTTCTCCAATCTCTGCCTGTTTGCAAGTTTTTGAAAAGTGGCCAAAATCTCCACATCTCCTACATTTGACCTTCATTTTGGATGCCCTTTTCTCCAAGCAACCTCT
Organism: Miscanthus floridulus; assembly: GCF_019320115.1. Lineage (NCBI taxonomy): Eukaryota > Viridiplantae > Streptophyta > Magnoliopsida > Poales > Poaceae > Miscanthus > Miscanthus floridulus. The sequence goes on along the minus strand of NW_027096376.1, from coordinate 69,172 downwards.
ATGCCTTTGAACCTTTGGTCTTCCTGCTCCTCTGCCTAGCAACGGTGGAAACACTTTGAATCCAAGTTCCACAACAGGCCATTGTGACCTATCTGGGATAGGTTCAATTCTGTCCTCATAGGTTGCCTTGAACCTAGCCACTGAGTAATACTCATGGACAAAATCTTCAATTTTCACCCCTCTGTTGGACAGGATCCATGCCAAAGCATGTTTGCAGGGCTTCCCTGTCAACTGCCACTCCTTGCAAGAGCATTTATGGTTCTGCAAGTCAACTATTTGTCTTTTCTGATTGTTCCACTCATCCAAGATGGTCACTTCTGCAATATCAACATCACTAACTGATACCTTGACCACTTTGAGGTTATTACTGATTAAGTTGAGCTCCTTCATCACATTTGGGAGTATTCCATCTATCCACTACCTAGCAAGCATCTACCTAGTGTATCTCTTCTCCATGATTAGCTCTCTGATTCTGTCAACTAATTCATGCAGTAGCAGACCTTTGAACTTCTTTATTTGTGCATTGAAGCTCTCTGAAACATTATTTGTCAAGTAGTCACACTTGCTATTTTCTGAAAATGCACACATGTACTAGATCCTGTTGTGGTGCTCCTCAAGGTACTCAATGGCTTCAGGTGAAAACTCAAAAAATTTCTTCATGTGCCACTGAAATAGCCCTTGTGTGTAGCTTCTAGCTGCAGGGTACAAGTGATCAGTGAACACCTCACCAGAATACTTCTTCAAAAAAATATGATACAAATGCCTCATGCACTCTCTGTTTTTAGCTTGTGGGAAGATAGACCCCACTGTAGTCTCTAGTCCTTTACATGCATCTGTACATATAACCAGATTTGGAACATCTCCTACAACCTTATGTAGCTGTTGTAGAAACCATTTCCAATTATCTTCAGTTTCTAACTCAAAAATTGCATAAGCTATATGGTACAACCAATTGTGTCCATCCACACCAGTAGGCCAGTAGCTGAAGCTAACTGACCCCTATATTTACCATGCAAAAAGGAAGCATCTACCCTAATAAAAGGTCTACAACCAGATAAGAATCCATCCACACATGGTCTAAGAGCAACAAACATCCTCTTGAATATGTTTTTGGTGCCAATCTTCTCTAACTCTATCTCTACTAAGCTACCAGGGGATACTTTCTCAATTTGAGCACCCCAATTGAAAAGCAACTGAAAACTCTCCTCATATTTACCATAGATCTGCTCTAAAGCTACCTTCATACCTGACCATGCCTTGGAGTATTTCAACTTAATGCCATAGTCACCCTCCAATTTGTCCCTGCACTCAGTTGCACCTTTGGTTGGATTCTTCTTCAGTCAATCTGCCAACCTATCTGCACACCAACCTTGGGTGGCCATCTTCCCTTCTCTGAGTTTTGTGGTAGGATAGTTGTGTTCAAAAGGTAGCCTTTTGATCTACATAAACAAATGCAATAGGACATTAGTTGCATAAATAACAAATTTAATAAACAAACAACTCCAACAGTAATGATAAATTTACCTCTATTGTCTTGCCATAAGAATTTCTAGAAGCATGTATATGCCAAGGACATCCCTCTGCTTTACACTTGGTAATAAATCTAGTAGGGTCAGTTTGTAGACCAGCAAACTCAAAGCCTGTCTTCACTGCATGATGCCTAATTGCCTTCCTGAATGCAACAATATTAGGAAATAGCCCTCCTTTCACAATCTTGGGGTTTTCTGGATCATGAATCACATGGACCTCCTGTGGATCTGCATCATCAATCTCTGCCTCAAGAAAAGCACCTCCTTCAGCAGCACCACAATCATTTGCATCAGCATTAGCAAATGGTTGTGGGTGAGAACTGTTAGCAGCCTGTGCATTGTTAGTGTACTGATGAGGAGGTACTATCATGTACATTCCATCATCATCGACACCCACATACTCCTCCTCATTATCAAACATGTCTGGCTCCCTGTCAGGCTCTAGTTCAGGCACTAAAGAATACTCTGGTCCTTCATCTGGCTCAATAGTAGGCTGTAACACCCCTGGTGTTACGAGCTCATTTAGCACCGTGATTTAGGCCTAAGAAAAATTTTCGAAACGAGTTTCTTGGATTTTTGATTTAAAACATACTTGATGTGATAAGTGAATCCTGTGTGACTTAGTTTTGTGGACTCAAATAAATGCCCTAGTTAAATCACACGGTGTGTAAAGATATTTAGAAATGTCGGACAACGATTCTAGCAAATAGATAGCGAACGGTTTGTTTATTTGATGAAGCATGACAAACAATTTTTATAAACAAAAATGGTTGAAAGTAAAAATTGCTTTAGTTATGCTTATACATGCATAAAGTTGCTTTAGAAAATAAATTTTTGAAAGTTAAAATAATATAAAATATAAACAAAAAAAATCATATCATCAACAAGATACGAACGTCGTGAATATGTTGGTATGCTTGTTTGAGTGTTAATGTGATGTTTGTTAGTTTAAAAATAATAACGAAAATACCGCTGGCCTTTTAGCTCGCCTACCTCGCCAGTACGATGCCCGTGTTATGTAATTGGACTGAGCTTGCTGGTCGGCCGCTGCTGCTTGCTTGCTGCCTTCGTGTCCCGCCAAGTTGAGTCATCTCGTCCATGTCTCTACTATCCTGCGCCCGGCGCTGTGTGCCAGTGTCCTTGCTGCTACCATGTACTACTCTTCCTTGCCTACGTTCGTTTCCCCTCTCTCTGCCTTGATTGCCTCTGTACCTGTCGAGCCAAGTTAGTGAAGTGGCTCACGTGAAGCTTCCATTGCGATGCAATGTAGAGGCCGAGCTGTTGTCTGCCTTGCTTGTATCTGCCTGCTCCGTCGCATCATTTCGGCAGCAATCAGTGTCTCTGCTGCCTTTGCCTACCATGCTGCTGCGGTCTTGTCTTTGTCTGCCCCTGCGTTCTTGATCAGGTGGAGGCCTTGTCTCGCGCTGTTCCCTCTTCTGGCGTCCTTTTCTCTGTGAGTGCTTTAGTGAAGGTTGGCTGGACTGCTGGAGCATCGTCCCTCCTTTCCTCGTTGCTTGCCCATTTCCCTGCTCCACTGCATTGTTTTCCTTGCCTATGTCTGTTCCCCTCTCTCTCTGCCGTGCAAGCGCCAGGGGTCGCGCGTCGCCACGCCGCGCCAACTGTCGTCCCTCGCGCGCGTCTTATAGGCCGTGTTGGACCTGCCGCATCCGGCCGCCCGTGCCCCTTGTCTTGCATGCCCACAGCAGCTGTAGTGTCGCACCACAGACGCTATGCCCCACGCCCGCCCACAGCGCCACCGTGGCCACGCCCGCCGTCACCCAGCCACCGCACGTGAGCGTGTGCATGCCCTCGGTCTGTGCCATGTCTCCGCATGCCGCACCACCGCACGATGCCGATACTACTCCACCTTGCCTCGCATGCCCTGCTGCACTGGCTAGGCCATGACCGCCATCGCCCTGTTTTCCTCACGCAGCATGCCCGAGCCTACGCCGTCCCGCGCCCCATCCGTGCCGGTGCTGGCCATCCCTGCGCATGCCCCGCGGTTCGCTCTAGACTGCTGCCGCGCCCGTGTGCCCGCAGCGCTGCCCCACTGTCACAGCATCCTGCGCCGCCATCGCCGCTTCAGCGTCTACTCCTACGCCTCCCTTCCGCTGATGTCCGCGCTGGGAGCCACCGATGCCGTCGAGCCATCCGTGATCTCGTCGAGACACGCCACGCCCGCGCACATGACCCATGGCACCGGTCCCTCCCTGCACCAGGCGCTCTGTCATCTCCAAGCTGCTAGCGAGCCACTCCTTCGGCCGGCGCACTACCTCCCATGTGCCCGAGCCCGTGTTGCCACGTGTCGCCGTGTGGCCGCCGTGTCATGCTCCGCGCCGGTCCACACCACGGCCAGGCCGAGCCCAGTCGTGGCCGCGTACCTCCCCGTGCCGCTAGGTCTCCGTTGTCGTTGTCCCCGCATTAGCACCATCACCGCATCGAACGGCGCTCTGCTCTGCTCATGCTCTGTTTTGAGAAGGTGAGAAGGTGAGGAAACGCAAATAGGATTATTTGCCAGGTTCATTTCGCAAAAGCGCTAGACTCATAAGTTTACAAGTATAGGCTTAGTTGATTTAGAGGAAGTTCAGGAGTTTTCCTGCAAGTTGACCACTGACTGGGCCTCTAGCCGCGCTTGTCCGTGCGTGGGCCGGCCTGCCGCTGCCCGCGTTGCGCCGCGCTCGCGCCCGCGAGCTGGGCCGGTCTGTGGCCACAGTGGCTGGGCTGCGCGCGCCTGGTGGGCCGCCGGCTCCGCTGGTCTGCTGGCCGGGCACACCGCCTGGGCCAGACTCCTGCCGCACGCGCAGCACGTCTGCTGGGCCGAATAGGTCACGCTGGCCCACTTAGTTTTATAAAGGAAGTGTTAATTAGTTTCGGAAATAAACTTGCACAATCAATATAAAACTTTGTAGGTGTCCAAAAATTATGAAACCAGTTTTGTTGAGTTTCTAAAATTATGATCCACCTGTTAGTATAATTTGTTCACATAGTGTGATAATATTCTTGGAAGCTATATAATTAATTTAAGGTACTTAATATAGTAAAAATGTAAACTTGTAGGATTTTTTGTGATAAATCGGTGATAGCGTTGACTCTTAGAATTTTACAGTAAATTACTAATACTATTAGCTGCTCATTGTAATTTTGTAGCTCCAGAATAATTAGTTGCTAGATAGGCAATGATGCCCTATTCGAATAAAGATTAAATCGATAGAATGGAATAAAGAAATACCTTGGGCTTTATAACTAAAATGATTGTTGGAAAATAACGTCTGATTCGACAACATGGATATGTGGCCTAAGTACGATCGTCATTAGAACTAGCTCGTTAACTTGAGAGACGTAAATCGTATTTTACAAGTCACTGTTGTAGTTGATTAATTACATCTTTGCGTTGCATCACATTGCATATCATATAGGTACGATGAATCAATGGATCAATTGAAGGATGATTGGGAATCCGAAGATGATGTAATAGGCTTTCTATTCAGATGACGGTGGATGATCTGAAGATGCATATACTAACTTTTTAATATATATCTTACCCAGGCAAGCCCCGGTGCATAACCCCTACTTTTCTACAGTTTAAATTATATTTGTGCATTAAGTTTTAAGGAGTTGAATGAAACCCACTTGCATATATATCTTTATCCTATAAGTCTTACTAGTATGATAGGATCGTGTAGATTGCTATGCTGTAGGACTCCGGTAGAAGTCGAGTGATTGCCTGTCACTCGCGAGATATAGGAATATATTACTGTATTATAATCACTTGGAATATATAAATAGTGGAAAGAAAAATGGTGACCGGGCAGGGATATGGTTTGGGTATTGGTGGGTGTAAGAGGTTGTGTCGCCGTGGACGCGGGGCATAGCTTGGTTACACTGTTTTCTCTGTCTGTGTCGGTTAAGGACCGGTCATTGCATAAGACGCTAGGCAAGTCATAGATTTATTATCCCGAGCACATACTTGTGTATGGGCGCTTGAAAGACTTGTTGCTCTCTTATCGTGGATCCGGCTCTTTTCAGACCGACTGTCTTGGTGGTTTTTGGGTTAGGAGGTCCTTGCACCGCACTGAGTCTAGGACTCAGGGCGGGGGCTTGGAGTCCCAGTTTGGACGGGGACCTAGACACCTAGGACAGGAGGGTGATGGGTTGGTCCTACTTGTACTCGAGGTACAAACGGGGCGTGTGTTTTTGGGGTACCCAGCTGGGGACATTGGTTCGCGAATCGCCACCGAGTCTGTACGACTTGTCTTAACTCTAGCACCGTAGTAATAACTGAAAGATGAAAGATGGAAGAAGGAAATTCTGATTGCTTACCACCTGCTTGAAAGTAGCACATGTGCTTACATAGAATGGTTAGTTAATGAACCAATGTGGTTATTAATAAAAATCGAATATAAGGACGCACGCTTAGTAATGCTTCCTACAAATGCAATAAACCCACAAGCCAGATAGCCTTACATATCCTTGGAGTCTTTTCTTTCCTCCTGTCGGGTAAGTCTTGTTGAGTACAATTGAGTACTCAGGGTTTTATTCCCCCTGTTGCAGTTGATAGGTGGATGCTAGAGCTGACCCTTGTGTGTGGATTCCTCCTGGTGGACTCAGAGAGGATCTCCTTTACGCTGCGATCATAATTTTTATTCATAACTCTCATCAAATATTTTTATAAATGAAAGTTTTATAATCTGTTGTCATAGTTTACATATCAATGCTTCATCATGCCATGAATAGATAATTATTTCCGCTGTAATTCTGATCACATGTTTATATTCCGCTTTACATTAAATTGTTCATAACTCTGATAATATGATTACATTCCGTTGTTATAATAATAAATATTATACTCTGATAATGTATCAAAAGTGATGTAAGAAATGGTTAAGAATGATGTAAGCTTTATTCTCTTATTTGTGATCCTGATGTAAAAATGTGGATTTTCGGGTTCTCCCCTGGGGTGTGCTCGACGGAACCGAGTAATTTGGTGTTCTTCTTCGAGTGCTTAGTGTCTAATGGAAAATGAGCACTCCTAGGAGGCATTAGATTAGGCGGTTCTGCCACATAGGCTTGGTAGCAGGGCCAATAGGAGGATTAGGCCGCTCAGCGGGATCTAGAATAGGATTCTCATGCCTATTGGGATCTGGACTAGGATTCTCATGCTCAACAGGAGGAATCACAGAAATAGGCTCTAGGGTAGCAAACTCATCAACACCTGCAACTTTTCTTTCAAAAACTCCTACAACAAGTTGGCAATGCATCTGATCCTTATACATTTCAAACACATCATTCAGCTGGAAGTCATTAACTAGTCCGACGTCTTCACACATCCTTTTGTCAAAGAACCACACACAAGGACTCTGGGTAGGGGACCATTTGAACTGATTGGTCAAGCTTTGCATCAGCAACTCAAAAGTGAACGATCCTACCTCCACATCACATTTAATCACACTACCCTTCGTGTAAGCTTTCCTACCATTACTGTCTGTAGTACAGAAACCTTCAACTTTAATCTCTAAGGAGAACAACCGAACCCTAGCAGCAAACAAACAATTCACAAATAAATACACTAGGGTTAGCACAATTCCTCGACCTACTCGCATCGCTACTCAGACTCAAGATATTGAAGGTTGGAGATCCATACCTCTCCTCACCATGCTCCATGTCCGCGGGGTTAGCCATTGCGCTCAATGGAACACCATCGTGAGGTCGCTGGAGAGGCTCCAATCGTCCGGGATCCGGGAGGATAGCTCAGGCGCGGGTGGCAGTGGAGTTGGCCGGCGGCGACAGCTGACTCGGGCGCGGGCGTGGGCTCCAGGACATCGGCGGCTAGGGTTAGGGTTCCGCCGTCGTCGCCGCGTCGGGAGGACGAGAGAGTGAGAGACAGAGTGAGCGCGAGGAGGAGAAGAGACTGAGAGATGGGGCCACGGGCGTAGCACAGGGCTCTTTTATCTTCGGACGGGGGCAAAATCATCCATACAGAAAAGAGAACTGTGCGCATACAACTGCCAGTGGGCCCAAGCAGCTGGAAGACGTAAAAAATGGTGAAACTCAGTGAAACGATGAATTATAATGGTAGATCTCAAAATAGATGAATTTTAATGGTACATCTCAAAGTTCTGAGAATTGTAATGGTACCGATCCAAATAACCCAAAAATAATCGCCACAACGGAGCTCGAATCGCGCACAGGCACAACTCGCGCTCCACCTGTGCGGCTCGCGACGGTCGGGTAGAGGCGCGCACATCTCGTGCTCCGCATGCCCAGCTCGTCACGGCTGGGGGTGGAGCTCGCCCACGACAGCCTAGGCGGAGCCCGCCCCGCACATCTCGCGCTCCGCGTGCCTAGTTCACCATGGCCGGGGCGAAACTCGCCCGCGCATAGCTCGTGACGCCCGGGATGGAACTTGCCGACGCACGGCTCGCAACGGAGCTCACCCCACGCACAGCTAGCGCTCCACCGCACAATGTGGAGACCCGCCGTGGCCTTCTCCACCAGACCTATCGCGGCCTTCTCCAACGGAGCGGCGATCTCCGTGCTACCGGCGAGCTCTACACTGATGAACACACGCCGACGAGCCTCTATTCTCCCAAGCAACAAAGAAATGTTGCAAGCTCATGTTTCAAGTGTTTCAGATGTTTCAGAGATATGTTATAAGTGTTTCGTATAGATGTTGCAAAAGTAGATTAGGATATTGCATATGTTGCAAACGTCTGTTCCCAATGTTTTATCTGTTTTTTTTCAGACGTATGTTTCAAGTGTGTTTATCTGGATGTTGGATATGTTTCACCCATATGTTGCAAGTGTTTTATCTAGATGTTGCGTATGTTTGCAATGGTTTTCAAGTGTTTTCAGATGTTTTTGCAAGTGTTTCAGACACATGTTTCAAGTATTTCATATGTCTTCAAACGTATGTTACAAGTGTTACATTTGGATGTTTTAAAAGTAGATCGATTGCACATATGACCCGCCTACTGCAGCTGCCGAAGAGGGCGTGAGGGGTCAAGCGGGGCGCAGACACCGCGTGGGTCAGGCGAGGGCACAGACGCCACGTGGCATTGGGTGGGGCGTGAACGCCACGTGAGGTCGAGCGGTACGTGGAGTGTTGGCGCGGGTGTCCATCCGCTGTCACTGCCGTTATACTTAGCGTGCTTTGATTCCTCAAAAAATAAACTGTAAATCTTCTACGGTGCAAATGCATGAAACCCTGACACATGAGAACAAACAGCCTGTTCGCTTGTTGGTTTCAGCCAGGGCTTATCAGCCAGCCAAGAGTGTTTTTCTCTCACGATAAACCAGCACCAGCCGGGCTTATCAGCCTAGGAACCAACCAGCGAACAGGCTCAAAAGATGACCCGATCAAAATTTGACTAGTTCAAAACGAACCTTACAACGAGAATATGCTACTGTGTTACCTATAAAACAAACATAGCTATAGTAGACAGATTTGTATAAATTTGAATGTCCATTCATGAATCAGAATATACACTGTATCAGTATTACATGGCACGCATATATTTATACACACACACGGCTTCTTTGATCACCCACAACCTCGAAGAGAAACCGGAGGTAAATATTTGAAAGACAAATGCAGAAGTACAAGATTCCTGCTCTGAATGGTCATACTACCAGTCTTCTATCGCCTGTTCATTCATGTTTCAACCGATTATCAACTTCAGTAACTGCATAAACCTACCAGATAGATTCAGTGTATAGTGCAATTCTCAAGAGGGAAATTTAGAACAGCTACTTTACGAGTAGGAGAGCAGGAGAAGGTAACTTGCATTTTATTATTTATATATGACACCGGAAATCAAAAGGTTGTCTTGTTTACCAGTATATATGACAGCAAAATTTGACACAGCAGCTAAAACAAAACCGAAGGACTAGTCCTTGTCAGTGAACTTATCACAGTTCACAGACGAATCGAACCCAGCTGGTTCGTGTACAAAGGCGACGAGGCAATCCTCCTTTTCCTAAGGCGCTCTGCGATGATGAATGCCATCTCCAGAGACTGTGAGGCGTTGAGCCTTGGGTCACAGTGCGTGTGGTAGCGTGAGCCCAGATCATCAAATGTCACGGTACGTGACCCTCCAATGCACTCTGTAACATTTTGTCCAGTCATCTCTAGATGCACTCCTCCAGGGTGGCTCCCTTCTTGTTCGTGGACATCAAAGAACGCACGCACCTCAGCCTGGTTTCAACAACATAGCCATCAGAAATAGTTCATTTACTTATTCTCCAGTATGAGATTGGATGCATAGAAATTATTCAGCACTCCTATCACGTACCAAGCACTAAGCGATAGCAACAAGACAACAACCAACAACCTTTTATCCTAATCTTTGGCAGCTGACTGACAAGGATGGTAAAATAGATAGTTGGAAGGACCAAACCACTACATCCGACCAGAATTTATAATGGGGCTGGACTATTCGAGGAATATCCAAAAGATCCATGAGAGCGCAATAGATTGGGGCAAAATTTCTTTATCAATCGCTTTCAACCTTTTCAAGCAATTTTCAATTCAATTGGATGGTCTCATGGATATATTGTACTATTTACTCTAGAGACCAAAACAATCAGTATGACTGAAACGATCAGTATAGTAAAGCTATATACCATGTCCCTTGTAAACTCACACTTGCACACTGCATACACAAACTGGCCCCACAAAGAGATAACGACTAGTCACTATTCACTCAAAAATAATACAGACCCTTGACAAAAATACAAGCAAATAGTCCAACATGGAGATAAGATAGCAAGCAAAGAGAATTACCAAAATTCTGTCGAATGAGCGGGTTTTGAGTCCGCAAGGGGCCTTCATGGTGTTCCCATGCATTGGGTCAGTAACCCATGTTACTATCTGGCCGGCCCCACGGACAGCGCGTATCAGGTGTGGAAGTTTCACCCTCATGTTTTCAGGTCCCATTCTTGTGATGATGGTTATTCTCCCAGCCCTGTTTTCGGGATTCAATATATCAATCAACCGCACAAGTTCTGCTGGGTCCATCTTGTCACTAACCTGTATTGCAATGGATGAGGAGAAATTTCTCAAAGAATGCCTAAACCTTGAGCTTTTCAATTTTCAAATGCAGAGGTCAAACAGGAGTTGCTAGATGTTGAGTATAATATTTACCTTGATACCAAGAGGGTTGGCAATGCCTCGAAGGAACTCCACATGAGCACCATCAAGCTGGCGAGTGCGCTCTCCGACCCATAGGAAGTGGGCAGAGCAGTCGTAATAGAGGCCACTGGTGGAGTCTTCACGTGTGAGTGCTTGCTCATAAGGCAGAAGAAGGCACTCATGTGACGTCCAGAATTCTGTTGTTGTCATTATAGGGTGATCTAAAGTGAGTCCAGCAGCTGACATGAACCCCAAAGCTTCGTCAACTCGGTGAGCCAATTCCATGTACCTATTCACCATTTCCCTCATGTAAACCATGAATTGGCACAACTGAATAGCTCTTGAGTGTTATTAAGTGTGTTGCAGTCACTTCGTGTGAATCAGGATCCCTCTAGATTCAGAAGAAAAAAGAACATTTCCATTTTTGGGGTAAACAAATAGCTAATCACTAAGACCATCAAGTGAACTTAAAATGCACACATCTTAGCATGAATTTCAATATTATTAAAGAAATAAGTGCATGAATCAATCGGCATGGCATGAAGGTTAATCATCATTGATTCAAGATAACCCACCTATCCCCTTGTTCACTATGCTCTGTGAAATCAAGGTTCCATTGCGTTACCCTCTGCATTGCAGCATAACCTCCAGTTGCGAACGCCCGCAGCAGATTCAGCGTTGCTGCAGACTGTGAGTAGGCACTTATCATGCGGTGTGGATCTGGCAATCTTGACTTCTCATCGAATGCATCCCCATTGATATTGTCCCCTCTATAGCTTGGCAACTTCACTCCATCCCGCTCCTCAAAACCATCTGATCTTGGCTTTGCAAACTGACCTGCCATTCTTCCCACCTAAACATCCATATGCATATAATTATAGTAAATACAAAGCTATCTTGACCATGGTTTAGAAATACAACCAGCGCTGTTTGATTATACATCTTAATTCCTTGTGCCAAAGAAATGCATACCATACATTTGAAACATATTGTGTTCTATTAAGATTAATAACAGATGTAACATGTACATTTGTTGTCCTTCCATCCATCATACCTCCATTTTTAATGGCAAACATGCAATTACTGGGGAAACAAATTTGCGGAGAGGGAAAAAAAAGGATTTATTTAAGCTGAAAAAGAGGGCATGATGTCTAAATAATTTGATCGATCACAACACTAAAGCTTTGAGGCGATTTTATTTATAATACTACCTTGACGACAGGCATCTGGCCTCCGAACATGAGCACGACGGACATTTGCAGGAGGACGCGGAAGGTATCCCTGATGTTGTTAGCGTTGAACTCCTTGAAGCTCTCGGCGCAGTCGCCGCCCTGGAGGAGGAAGGCCCGGCCGACGGCGGCCTCCGCGAGGCGCTCCTCGAGGGTGCGCGCCTCGCCGGCGAAGACGATGGGCGGGAACGCCTCCACCGTCCGCAGCACCTCGTCCAGGTCCGCCTTGTCCGGGTACTCGGGCTGCTGCAGCGCCGGGCGGCCCCGCCAGCTCCCGACGGACCACTGGCTCGGTGGCCGCGGCGCCGCGCGGACGGCGCGGGGGCGGAGGAGCGCCCCGCGGCCGCCCCGGCCCCGCCACGGCGAGGGGAGGGCCGGGTTGGGCGGCAGCGCGGGGGTTGATGGCGCGAGTGGCATTTCTGGGGATGCGGCGGTAGGGTTTTTCGGCTACGGATCGGATAGACGGGGGTACACGGCGGAATGGCCGAATGGGTGCCGGAGGAAGCTTCTGGCTCGCTGCTGGAGTCTGGCTGGAGGTGGTCGTGCTGCGTGCTCCGTGGACCGTGGGGGTTGGCCAGTTCAAGGAGAGAGCACAAATGCGAGACCGGGTCGGGGTGCCCTTTTTCGGCTTGGGGATAATAACGAAAGCTTTCTTTGCGTACTTGGTGTCGTGTCATGTGGTCCAATCAAGAGAAGATTGTGTATCTGACTCCTCATCCAGTCATCTGCTCCCACTGGAGCAGTAGTACTGTAGTAGACTAGTGGTGGTAGGAAAGTACGTTGATGATTTATAGTCACAATATACACATTTTAATCATATAATAAGCGATAATTTTGATCGTATAGTTGCTTGAGATTTTGGTGACAACATCCAAGATATGGCTATGCGTTGAGGACCTAACACCGGGTACCGAATAAGGTGGAATTAATAGCCATCGAACGTTGATGTTTTCGGTCAAATAAGAACGCTACTACGTTTCTTGCCCGAACGACGGAAGATTGGTTCCGCCTCGCCCGACCCCCGAGGGCTAAACTCCGCCTCGCCCGACGACTGTGGGCTGGCTCCGTCTCGCCCGACGTCTGAGGGTAGGCTCCGCCTCGTCCGACGGTTGAGGGCTGGCTCCGCCTCACCCGACGTCCGAGGGCTGGCTCCGCCTCGCCAGACGACTGCACCCTGCTCCTTCATAATGACGAGCAGGAGGTAAGACAGGACACTCAGGTCAACCGCAGTACCGAGGACCATGCCATGCACGCCTGTAGGAAGGTACCGTCAGGATACGATGGGACGAGCGCTTTAAGCCCTTTCTGACCTAACAGAGCCCGAACAGTGTTGTAGGCGTCGACTTTTGTCCTACAGTATTGTAGGCGCCGCCATCAGCCCTTGGGCGCAGATACTAACACAGGCATACGATAACCACTATAATCCAAGGAAGAGCTCACATCATCTACAGTACAGGCGTATAGTCATTTCCCCGTCTACTCTCCGCAGAGTCATGGCTCGACGCCCTGACACACCGCACCGTCCGCCAGGGAGATGGGACATGACCACTCGCTGAGACGAAGATAGAGCCCGGCCCTATCTAGATCAACGAAACATGCTATCCCTGACATGGTCTGCCATGTCGACAGGGCAGGTTCAAGAGAAAAGGAAGACCCAGCACCCTCAAAGGACCTTCTCTACTTTTGTTTTTTCCTTTTTCTCTCATCTATAACCCCTGCTCCCCCATTGGTCTATAAAAGGGGGGGCATGACGTCCCAATAAGGGGATGGATCAATTTCACACACAATACACAACCAAGCAGCAACCGAGCTCTTGACGTCCTTTCGACTTTTCTATCAGAGACTTGGGACCTGTCCATCTCTCGACCGTTTGTACCCCCTACTACGAACCTTTTTTCGGTACTAATAACACGAGCAGCAGCAAACTAGACGTAGGGACATTCTGCCCGAACCAGTATAAACCTTGTGTCCTTTAGTACACCATCCGAGCCTAACGCGTAACAATATAAATTTACTAGTTGGTGTTTGTATGAAACACCGACAGTTGGCGCACCAGGTAGGGGCCTTTGCGTGTTCCAAATCAAGCCTCGGATGACTAGCCATGCAATCAGCTAGGTCCCGGGCGCACACGTGCATTTTAGTGACCTGGACTTCATCGTGTTGGCCAATGGTGCGGATAATGACAACTTCATTATCTGCAACCTTCCACTGTTCTTGGCCAATTCGGCACGAGCGTGGTTGGATCACCTACCGTCCAACGCAATCCAGTGTTGGGTGGATCTAAAGAAGATCTTTGTGGAAAACTTTCATGGCACATACAAGCGCCCTAGGAACTCATGGGACCTCAAGAACTATCGTTAGAAGGCCGGTGAGACCCTCCGCGAGTACATCCGACACTTCTCCCGATAGTGCAACGAGCTCCCTAACGTCGCCGATGCCAATGTAATAGGAGCCTTCCTATCCGAGATGACCTATGAGTCCTTGGTTCATAAGCTGGGACGCAAGGGCCCACGAACCACCAAGGAACTCCTAGACATCGCCACCAGCCACGCCCTATGAGAAGATATGGTCGGAGCGATCTTTGATCGCCTCGAGGGTAAGGCAAGGCGGGATGAGGGTGCCGGCAAAGGCACCTCCAATCATTCCGCCAAAAGGAAGAATAAGAAGCAACGGCGTGAAGACTCGCTCGTGGCCGCTACTGACTACAAGGGTGGTTGAAAGCCCACGGAGGGCACTCTGAACCACTTTGAAAAATTACTCGAGGGACCATGCCCGAACCCCGCCTTTCCCGTTAAGCATCTGCTCAAGGACTGCAGCCACATGCGGCGGTTCTTGTCTGGAGGCTCCAACAAAGGGGAGCAGGAGAAGGAACCTGCCCCCACTATGGATGACGCCAAGGAGAAGGACGATGACTTTCCAACACCAGATGGCTGCCTTATGATCTTTGGAGGATCAGCGGCCTACGACTCCAAACGTCGTCAGAAGGTCACGCGCCGTGAAGTCTACATGGCCCAACCCGCCACACCTCCCTTCCTCCGGTGGTCGAAGTCCACCATAACCTTCGATCGGACCGACCATCCGGATACCGTCCCGTACCCAAGAAGATATCCACTTGTGGTCGACCCAATCGTCAGCTCAAAGCGACTCACCAAAGTGCTGATGGACGGGGGCATTGGCCTCAACATCATGTATGCCAAGACGCTTGGTGTGATGGGCATCAACCGGACGCGTCTCCACCCAACCCGAGTGTCTTTCCACGGCATCGTGCCCAGGAAGCAGGCCATGCCACTCGGGTAGATCGATCTGCCTATTACCTTTGGGGACCAGTTCAATTATAGGACTAAGACCCTCACCTTCGAGGTGGTTGGGTTCCCTAGAACCTTCCACGCCATCCTGGGGCGTCCATGCTACGTGAAGTTCATGGTCGTCCCCAACTATACATACCTCAAGCTGAAGATGTCGGGCCCCCACGGGGTCATCACCGTCGGCACCTCCTTCCAACACGCCTACGAGTGCGAGGTCGAGTACTATGGCCATGCCATGGTAGTCGTCGCCTCCAAGGAACTCGCCGCCCTTAGGGAGGAGGTCGTCGAAGAAGCACCCGATGCAAAGAAGTCGACCGGGTTGTTTGAATCGATAGAGGGCTCCAAGGAGGTCCTCATAGATCCCAGCAGCTCCAAAGGTAAAACGGTATGCATTGGTACCACACTTTAATCCGAATAAGAAAGCATGCTTGTCGACTTCCTCCGCGACAACAAAGACATCTTTGCGTGGAAACCCTCGGATATGCTGGGCATTCTGACTTTCTAAGGGAGGTTGCCAAGCATACCTTGAAGATCCATCTAGGCTCTAGGCCGGTGAAGCAACACCTGTGTCGCTTCAACGAGGAGAAACGCAAGGCCATCGGTGAGGAGATAGCCAAACTTTCGGCAACTGAATTCATCAAAGAAGTATACCACCTAGAGTGGTTAGCTAATCCTGTTCTTGTATGAAAGAAGAGTGAGAAATGGAGGATGTGTGTTCACTATATGGGTCTCAACAAAGCATACCCAAAGGATCTATTTCCTTTGCCGTGCATAGACCAAATAGTCGACTCTACCTCGGGGTGCGAAACCCTCTACTTCCTTGATACGTACTCCGGCTACCATCAAATCATGATGAAAGAGTCCGACCAGCTCGCGACGTCTTTCACCACCCCCTTCAGATCGTTCTGCTATATTTCAATGTCGTTCGGACTGAAGAATGCTCGGGCTACATACCAGCACTGTATACTCAGATGCTTTAGGGACCTCATTGGGTGGACCATTGTGGCCTATGTTGATGACATCGTAGTTAAGTCCAAACGGGCTGACCACCTCGTTGCCAGTCTTGATCAAACCTTTGCGAAACTTCGAGCGAATGGCATCAAACTCAATCCCGAGAAGTGTGTTTTCAGGGTCCCAAGGGGCATACTGCTCAGCTTCATCGTCTCTGAGCATGGCATCGAAGCCAACTCGAAGAAGATTTTAGCTATCACAAGGATGGGCCCGATCTAGAACATAAAGGGGGTTCAGCGAATCACAGGGTGCCTCGCCGCCCTCAGCCGATTCATCTCGCACCTTGACAAATGAGGTCTCCCCCTTTATCGACTCTTGAAGAAAGCTGACCACTTCGAGTGGACGTTCGAGGCCTAGAAGGCACTTGACATGGTCAAACTGCTTCTGACAAGGCCCCCGATCCTAGTTTCTCCAAGCGACGGAGAATCCCTCCCTCCTGCTATACATAGCGGCCACCACGCAAGTGGTCAGCACCGCCCTGGTAGTAGAGCGGGAGGAAGAAGGGCACGCCCTTAAGGTGCAGTGCCCTGTGTACTTCATCAGCGAGGTACTATCCGACTCCAAGACCCACTACTCCCAAATCCAAAAGCTTCTATATGCCATCGTCATCACCAAAAGGAAGCTACGCCACTACTTCGAATCACACACCGTGATAGTTGTGACGTCGTTCCCCCTCGGCGAGGTCATCCAGAGCTAGGACGCCACGGGAAGAACCACAAAGTAGGCACTTGAGTTAATGGATCAAGGCATCACATATGCCTCCCGAACGGCGATCAAGTTCCAGGTGTTGGCTGACTTCATCGCGGAATGGACCAAGGTCCAAACACCATCGGCGGTCGTCGATCAAGAGTACTGGACGATGTACTTCGATGGGTCACTGATGAAAAAGGGTGCCGGCGTGGGGCTAGTCTTTGTATCACCCCTCGGGGTCCACATGAGGTACATGGTTTGGCTCCATTTCCCCTAATCAAATAATGTGGCTGAGTATGAAGCGCTCATCAATGGCCTACGAATCGCCATCGAGTTGGGCATTCGACGCCTCGACATCTAGGGCGACTCCTAGCTGGTCGTCAACCAAGTCATGAAGGAGTCAAGCTGCCACGATGCTAAGATGGCTGCATACTGCTAAGAAGTCCAACAGCTCAAGGACAAATTTGACGGCCTCGAACTCAATCACATCCTAAGGCACCTCAATGAAGCGACCGACACGCTTGCAAAAGCGGCGTCCAATCGAGAGCCGGTGCCAACGGACGTCTTCGCTAGTGACCAACACAAACCCTCGGTGCACTGTGAAGGGTCAGAGTAGGCCAACGATGGCCCGTCTGATCCAGCCCCAGGGGCTGACCAACCGATGGCTCCGTCCGGCCCCCAGGTCATGGACCTTGAAGAGAATCCAGCGACAGAGCCCGACCCTCAGGATGACTAGAGAACACTCTACCTCAACTCCTCCTCCGTGACACGCTGCCGACGAACAAGATGGAAGCTCGACGGCTTGCACGTCGTGCCAAGTCCTTCATTCTTGTAGAGGGCGAACTCTACAAACAAAGCCACACCAGGATCCTGCAACTCTGTATCCCCATCGGACAGGGGAAGCTTTTGCTGAGTGATATCCATGGTGGGGTCTACGGTCACCACGTCGCGCCTAGAACCTTAGTTGGGAATGTATTCCGACAAGGCTTCTACTGGCCCACTGCAGTAGCTGACGCCGAGCAGATCGTGACATATGCCGTGAAGGTGAAAATGGTTTGGAGATGTTGCAAAGCTCACACATGTGATGATGAAGGAGCTTATTGCACATGAGACATGACATTGAGTCATGTGATCAAGGTGGAGAAGATCAAGACAAGACTTGGCTTGATGGACTGGTTGCAAGCGTGAAGGGCAAGTCGGAGGCTTTGGAGCGATGGACCGCGTGGTGGTGAAGCTTGAGCAAGACTTGGGGCCGATGGACGAAGGCAATGGTGAAAGGCAAGTGAAGTCAAGATCGATGAACCAATATGATCACGTGATGATATGAAGTGGATCATATCATTGTTGATCATATTGGTGCATGTGTTGCATCGACATTGGAGGAGATGGAATGAAATGCGCAAGGCAAAGGTATAACCTAGGGCATTTCATTTCACCGGTCATAGGTGTGTAGAGAAGTTGATGACCAAGATTAGGATAGATGGTCGTACTATCAAGAGGGGCAAACTTGTTTGCATATCGGTCATCTAGTGCCACTCGAGTGATCTAACTTTGCATCATCGCTAGGATCGAGTGGCGTGGCAAGTTGAGTGGCTAGTCCTTTGGAAAATGTTTGTGAAAAGCTAACACACATATACATGGTGGTGCACACTTGGTGGTGTTGGCACATTTGAAAACGAGAAGAAGTTAGAGTTATCATGAATCAACTTAGAGAAGAGAAAAAGGTTTTTTGGTGTACTTCGAACTATAGGATGGTCCTTGGATTGGAATACTGTTTTGATCCATTATGATTTAAATTAAGTATGCATGTGGGATGTGTAGCCCTCTAAGTAAGCTTTCCAAAATGTCCAAGATCATCAAAATCAGAGTTCAGAGCTAAGAGTTATAGCCGTTTTAGCGATGAAAGGTCTGTGACCGGACGCTGGGGTCCAGCGTCCGGTCAGCACCTACAAGTTCGGTCACAGCGTCCGGTTAGTGTTTTTAGCGTGTCCAGAAGCGACCGGACGCTGGGAGAGTCTGGTCAGTGATGACTGGATGCGTTCGGTCGCTGAAAAACATCACTGGAACCTCTCTGTAAGTGATGGACGCTGGGTTTCAGCGTCCGGTCAGTACGCGCTTTGCCCAGTGAAGGAGTAACGGTTATTTTAGCCCTTGGGGCTATAAAAGGAGTGTGGCCAGCCTTGAGCTGGTTGCTTAGCACCCTCACGCCTATGTGGCTTGTGTAGGAGTGCTTGGATGCCCTCTAACTCACTTGTGCTTGCAAGAGTGTGAATCAATTGCGAGTGGGTATGATTCTAGTGCGTTGCATTGTGAGATTGCATCGAGTGACAATAGATGATCGAGTTACAAGCTGGTGGTGCTTTGTAACACCTCTGGTGTTTCGAGCTTGTTTAGCACCGCGATTTAGGCCTAAGAAAAATTACTGAACCGATTTTTTCTCGAATTTTAAAATTTAAAAACCAGTTTTTCGCGTCAACGGTAAAAATCAGAAATTATATTTTAAATTGCTAATTGTGGCGAATTATTTTGCACAAAATAATTACATAACACCTGATATTTTGTTCTATGGCTGGGTATGGGGTAGGAGCTGTCGCGTGAAATGTTTAGGGATGGTGGTCGATAGGATTGAAATCTTTTAGAGTGCCGACGATGTATCGCTATTCACATTTGCGTCGCACCGCGTCGTCGAGTCCCATCGTCGTGCCACTGCTCCCTCTCCCTCGCTTGCGTTGTGTCCGATATTTTTATGTGAGCGCCACCATTCGACTGCCCGTTTCATCGTGCCGTCTCTGCTGCAATGAAGGCTATGGTCTTATCCGTGTTAACCGGCACGCCCTACCGACCACGTTGGGCTAGGCCGTCCTACCATCGTGTTTAAGAAGTAACCAAGCCCGCACGCATCTCCTTGCTTGTTCGTCTTGAGCTAGTCTGTCTATGCTTGTCCTTGTTGCTTGCTTTGCTTGACTTGCTACCAAGCCTCGCGCTGCTTCCCTCCCTCTATTTTTCGACGGTCTCGGTCTTGTCCTTGCCTACCTTGTTTGTTGCGGTATCGGTCTTGTCCATGCCAAATGACATGTCGTGCCGGCCACGTTGGGTCACGTTAGGCCGAGTCAGTCCTGCTTCCCCCTTCCTTTTTCTTCTCAGTTGTCATGGGGAGCCATCCCAGCTATGCTAGTCCTTCTCGCTCTACTCTCCCTTCCTTGTTTTCCTCCCACCGCAGCGTCCACGCCAGGGTCATCCGCGCCGATGCTGGCCTTACTCCGCGCACGAGCTCTCGGTCTGCTTCGGACCGCTATGCTTCCCTTGCTGTCGTCCCACACGCATGCTCGTGGCCTCGCGCTGGTCCCCGCTCCCCACCGTTGTGCTCCTCCTCCTGAGCCACTGCAGCGACCTACCGCTGCCGTAGCACACCATGGCCACGCCTGAGCCCCGCTACATCCCCTGCGCCACTACCGTGCGCATGAGCACACCTTGCAGCTGGTGCCGTGGAGCTTGTTGCGCCATGGCCGCCACCGCTCGTCCGCGCACTCCTTACCACGAGCAAGCCCTGGTCCGCTCTAGACCGCTACGCCTACGCCGTAGTTGACACGCCTCCCTCCCACGCACCCGCCCTGACTACGCTGCCCACCATCGGTCCCTCGCGTGAGTGCATGGGCTCCCTTGGTTCTGCGCAGGAGGGCCTATCCTTGCCGAGCCACCACGACCCACAGCCGCCCTACCGAGCACAACCATAATGCCTCCCCCTGCACTGCCTTTCCACGCATGACTCCACCTCGGTCCTTCACCGCTGCACAGTCGCCCTTGCCCGGCAAGTCGCACCACCACCTCACCACCGACGTGTTCTTACCGTGGAGCCACCCGGTCCTAAGCGTCGGCGCACGTGGCTGGGGCACCATGCTTCTGCTCTGGCCGAGCCGTGTCCTCCAGTGGGTGCGCTCGGCATCGGGCAAGCCATGAGGCCGCCTCCTCACCATCGTCGATGAGCGCACGACCGGATTTCGCCACCGCTTGGTGGCTCTATTCTATCCTCTGCTTTTCAGGAAAGAAAGAGAAGGTGAGAAAACATGATTTAGGTGGAAGCCAGGGGGGTAAATGAACTTGTCAATGGGTGTACGAAATAGTAGTTGGACCTTGATGTAATTTAAGGAAAGTTCAGGGCCATTTCGCATATGTGCCGCGCCACCTGCTCGCCTATGCCACTCGCGCCTACGCTGGGTTGGCCTGCCGCGTGCGTCTGTGGGCCACCCGATGCTTACGCCTAGGTCGGCCTTGGTCCACTTGCGCCTGGGCCGGTCGGGTGTCACTGTCGCCTAGGCCTCTGGCCGGCCTGTTTCCGCGTTGCTGGATTGCCGTCGAGCCTAGGCCACGCGTGCGCAGATTTCCCAGTTGGGCCGAATAGTTAGCTGCTGGTCCTTTTAGATTTCTAAAGCATTTGTTAATTTAGTTTCGTAAATAAACTTGTAAAATTCGTAGTAAATCATAGAAAATCATAAAAATGCCAAACCAATTTTGTTAGGCTCCTAAAATCATGATCTACCTGTTAGTATATTTTGTTCATATAGTTTAATAATATTCTTGGAAGCTATATAATTAATTAAGGTACTTAATATTGTAAAAATATAAACTTGTAGGATTTTCCATGGTAAATTGGTAATAGTGTTGGATCTAAAATTTCTACAGTAGGTTCCTAGCAATACTAGCTACTCATTGTAATTCTTATAGCTCTAGAATAATTAAATTGCTAGATAGATAATGAGGTCCTATTTTGAATAAAGGTTAAATTGATAGAACAGAATAAAGAAACAACTTGGGTTTGTATAACTAAAACTTTGGTTGGGAAGTAACGTCTGATTTGACAATATGGATGCGTAGACTAGCGCATAGAACTATCTCATTAGCATGTGAGGCGTGATCGGATTTCTAAGGAATTCGGCTGTCGTTGATTATTTACATCTATGCATTTGCATCAATGCATACCATATAGGTACGATGATGGATCCACGGATCAATTGAAGGATGATTGAGAATCCGAGGATGGTGCAATGGTATTCTCTCTAGGAGATGATGCAATAGGCTTCCTATCCAGTTGATGGTGGATGATCTAAAGATGCAGATACTAACTTTTTAATATATCTTACCTAGGCAAGCTCCGGTGCATAACCCCTACCTTTCTGCAGTTTAAATTATATTTGTGCATTAAGTTCCAAGGAGTTGAATGAAACCCACTTGCATATATATATCTTTATCCTATGAGTCCTACTAGTATGATAGGATCATGTAGATTGCTATGCTACATGATTCTGGTTGAAGCCGAGTGATTGTCTGTCACTCGCGAGAGATAGTTAGTATATTATTGTACTATTATCTCTTGGAATATATAAATGGTGGAAAGAAAAATGGTGACCAAGCAGGGATATGGTTTGGGTATTGGTGGGTGTAAGAGGTTATGTCGGCGTGGACGCGGGGCATAGCTTGGTTACACTGCTTTCCCTGTCTGTGTTGGTTAAGGACCGGCCATTACATAAGACTCTAGGCAAGTCACGGACTTATTATTCCGAGCACATACTTGGGTATGGGCGCTTGGAAGACTTGTTGCTCTCTTGTCATGGGTTTCGGCTCTTTCCGGACCGACTGTCAGGGTTTCTTTTTGGTGGAGGAGGTCCTTGCACCGCACTAAGTCCGGGACTCAGGGGCGGGGGCTTGGAGTCCTAGTTTGGACGGAGACCTAGGACCCTAGGACAAGAGAGTGATGGGTTGGTCCTGCTTGTGTGTTAGGTACAAGCGGGGCATGTGTTTTCGGGGTACCCAGCTAGGGACATTAATTTGTGCCTTAGGAGAGTGATGGGTTGGTCCGGCTTATGCCTTAGCATCGTAGTAAGAACTAAAAGATGAAAGATGAAAGAAAAGGAAATCTGAATGCTTACCACCTACTTGAAAGTAGCACAAATGCTTACATAGAATGGTTAGTTAATGAACCAATGCGACTATTAATAAAAATCGAATATAAGGACGCACGCTTAGTAATGCTTCCTGTAAATGCAATAAACCCACCAGCCAAATAGCCTTGCATATCCTTGGAGTCTTTTCTTTTCTCCTATCAGGTAAGTCTTGCTGAGTACAATTGAGTACTCATGTTTTTATTCCCCCTGTTGCAGGTGACAGGTGGATGCTAGAGCTAACCCTTGTGTGTGGATACCTCCTGGTGGGCTCAGCGAGGATTCCTTTATGCTGCGATCATAGTTGTTATTTATAACTCTCACCAAATGTTTTTATAAATGAAAGTTTTATAATATGTTGTCATAGTTTATATAGCAATGCTTCATCATTGCATGAATAGATATTTATTTCTGCTGTAATTCTAATCACATGTTTATATTCCGCTGTTCAATTAAATTGTTTATAACTCTGATAATATGATTACATTTCAATGTTATAATAATAAATATTATACTCTGATGTTGTACTAAAAGTGATATAAGAAATGGTTAAGAATGTTGTAAGCTTTATTCTCTCATTTGTAATCCTGATGGCAAAAATGTGGATTTTCGAATTCTCCCCTGGGGTGTGCCCAATGGAACCAAATAATTTAGTGTTCTCTCCTGAGTGCTTAGTGTCTAATGGAAGACGAGCACTCCTGAGAGGCATTAGATTAGGCAATTCTACCACAGGTGCTATCAGAGCATAAATGAGGAAATAAAGCTTCTAAAACCTTTTCTAAAATAAAATCTGACAACAAATGCTTTTCAAAAAGTTAGGGCGTCTTTATGCAAAGTTATATAAGTAGCCCTATTACTATGGTTATGTATCCAGGATAGATGGCACTCTGCTGACTTAGGTAGGCTTAATCAAGTTTTCTGCAGGTACACTAACCCTGAGCATAGTTCGATAGTATCGACTAGCTACAGGGAGAGAACGCTGTGCTAAAAATTTGAGAATGGTTGCCCTATATGTTGGCAATAGTGGAAGAATGTATAGGACATGCATTCATGCATATCCTGTTTGTGCATTATAGTGCCATATTGCTTGTAGATACGCCATCCATATGTGTCACACATGTCGTATTATGCATGACTGGCTCGTTTCTATCCCAGAGTTAGGTCTGCACTGTGGCTTCATGCTCTGCGTTCGCCCATGGTTCATGTTGGTCATGACCCACATCTCCCCATACCCTTTTCTATGCCCTTGTCAGACACCTGCCCTATAGTTGTACTAGTCAGTAATGGCATCGCACATCGCTCACCTCGAACGCGCGGAATTTGGTCGATTCGTCATAGTGATCCTACGTGGGAACCCTGGTGGGCCACGCCAGGACCACTGAACGCTCTGCCTTTATAAGCATAGCCTGGCTTAGCCATTGGTACCACCAATCGGCGCACTTTAGCTTGCTTAGCTCTTCTTTTGAGCTAGCCTTTCGCTCAGCCTTCCTTGCAACCACCGCCAGAAATGGCAGGAGCCTATGTTAGTAGTTACTGCCTGAATGTTGAGGGTTTTCCTAGAATCCTACATGCCACCCTACAAAAGCTTGGAGTCAAAGATCGTCCCGAGTATGAGGGTCGTGAGTATGAGGAGCATGGCACCGAGCGGTGTGAGGTCACCGTCTACATTAGGAAGAGTGAAGAGTTCCCCAACCTCACTGAAGTATGGAGTGTGACCACAACCGGGTTTAGGTTCTTCGACACCTACCAGGTTGTGGCCCACAAAACCTTGCGGTACCTCTGCCAGATCTATGAGGAGCCCATTACCCATACCCCCATGAAGTTCTTTCCACCTTTGGGCAAGAATCGGTGGGCATGGAGGGCTCGCATGGAGGCTCTGCAAGGGCGGGATGTGCAAGAGGATAGTCTAATCGTGGTGCACTTGTCCACGTACCTGCTTGCTCTGGATGAGCAGTATGACCAGCAAGCTTTGGAACTGAGGATCTACCTCCGTCAAGCTGAGGAAGCCGAGATCTTCACCCGAATGCTTGAGGTGCAGCTTGCTGAAGCGCATGCCAGTGCTGTAGCTGCTGAGAGCCAGGAGATTACCATGTCAGAAGCTCTGAAGGAGGTTGAAGATCGGCATGTCCATCAGCTATGTGAGGCCTATCTTGTCACCAGGGCTAAGCGGAGGACGCTAGCTGCTGAAAGGCAGGATGCCTCGATCTTGGAAGGAATCCCTATCCACCCGCTAGAAAGAAGAACCAGTGTTATAGTGCCGCCAGCACCTCCACCCTCAGAAGTGTTAGAAGTAGAGCCCTTGATTCCTCTCACTCAGCCATTGCCATGAGAAGATGTAGATCCATAGCTAGGGCAATAGAAGAATCCGCCACGCCCAGGAATGAAGATGCGTGGCTCAGAGTAGATTAGTTGCCTTAGGATGCTGTACCCGTAGTAGTAGTGTTTGTTGTCGCTGTTCTCTGGTATTGTACTCTTGTTGTTGTTGTCGTCCATAGTTGTTGAGCTCGTCCGACCATAGGTGAATGCTGTGTCGTGAATGGGAGCCTGAATGCCTATACGTTGTACCCGTATCAGACCGTTCGGAATATGCATTTTGTTTATTTCACTGTGTTTATTGCGTTCATCTACTTTAAGTTTCGTTAGACGTGCTTAAAGTTTTCAAGGGCAATATTAAGTGGGTTACAAGAGAAGTTGCCATTCAGATATCAGCAGATCAACCATGGTTGGATAATTTTGGACACTGTATCGACTAATTGTGGATGTTCCAACAAAACACTTGAATCACTTTAAATCAAATCCGCCATGGGATTTGAATTCCCTGTCCCTTGTTGTAAAGAGAACCATTGTTGTTTGAATTTTCCCTTGCAATATTCCCCTTACTGTGTGGTGTATGACCCCACCGCCTTCATGGCATGTAAATTGGTAGCAATTGCCTAGTTAATAGCTTATGGTGCCATGACAAAACCGAGGGCTCCCTGTGGAACAGCTGCCATATAGTGATGCTGCTCGGCATGCGCTGGTATCGAGGTTGTTAACCAATTACCTTTGCCAAGTTATATTGCCGTACCCCTTTTGCTACAAATATTCACCTTGAAAATGTTCAGGTGTTTAAACAGGAAATCCACAACAGGTTGATGACATAGTGTTCTCTCAAAGTAGACAAGAGGAGGTGGTTTTGGAGGAAGAAAGTATGACATGGTCTCAGTCTACATGAAAGATGGATGTGGTCGAGTAAAGGAAAGAAAAAGAAGCATAGTAAAGAAGGTTAGTCGTGGATAGTCGGGAGTAATTATAAAAGGCTGAGTGGATGTCATGTCTCAAGCCTATGTTTAGTTGGCCGCGCTATGCATGCTGGGTTGTTTCGCTGCATGCCCTATGAATGCTATCCATATCAGGTCCTTAGCTCCCCATTCTCGCATGGCCGTGGCATCATGTTGCACTCGTTGTCTTTGTGCACTGTGCGTTTCTCATTTTCCTAGCATCCGATCGGCTCTCGACTCTCACATCTCATCCATCATACTGGACCCCCCCTTCCCTCTCCTTTCTTTTTTTCTTTTGGTGACACGGCCACCCACATGCTTGCCTCGTCGAGTGGACCTCCCCTCTCCTCTCCTTTATTTTTCCCCTCTACCGCTCGTGTAGGAAGCACACCATGTCTGATCTTATCTTCACAGCATGAACCGTCTGTGAATCCCATCCCCGCAACATCCACTTCCAGGGTGTTGCGCCTCACCACCATTCACCGATATAAGGTACCCTTGGTCCTTGCTCTTCTTCTTCATCCCCATCCCTTCGAATCCAACGTAGAGCTATGAAATCCAGTCGACGGTGTGAAGCTAGGTTCGTCAGTCTGAGGTGATGGTGTAATCTGAGAAGAAGAAATGATCTGGTTTTCGGAGAAGTTCAAGTCTACCTTTGGATAGCTCGATTTTAGGGTTTGCGATGTTTTACTTCTCAGTCGACTATTTTTGGATCTGTTGGTGCTATGCCATGTTTTGGATAATTATTATCTTGTTGTTTCTCCATTGCCCTCAGCTATCTCGACTTCTGGATTAAGTCTCGGTTGTACTAGGTTGCTCTTAACCATGTATCTCTGAATCCCCATGTGGTTTAGCATTCGAAGTCATGTAATCTTTCGTGTAATCCCTGATCTACGAAATGTGAGCATGTTTTTTTCCTCTTCTGGTTCTTGCTTCGAATCTTGGGATGAGATTCTTTTTAAGGGGGGTTGGTTGTAACACCTCTGGTGTTATGAGCTTGTTTAGCACCGTGATTTAGGCCTAAGAAAAATTACTGAACCGATTTTTCTTGGATTTTAAAATTTAAAAACCAGTTTTTTGCGTCAACGGTAAAAGTCAGAAATTATATTTTAAATCGCTAATTGTGGCAAATTGTTTTGGCAAAATAATTACATAACACCTAATATTTTATTCTATGGCTGGGTATGGAGTAGGAGCTGTCGCGTGAAATGTTTAGGGATGGTGGTCGATAGGATTTAAATCTTTTGGAGTGCCGACGACGTATCGCTGCTCACATTTACGTCGCACCGCATCATCGAGTCCCGTCATCATGCCGCTGCTCCCTCTCCCTCGCTTGCGTCGTGTCCAATATTTTTATGTGAGCGCCACCGTTCGACTGCCCATTTCATCGCATCGTCTCTGCTGCAATGAAGGCCACGGTCTTATCCGTGCCAACTGGCATGCCCTGCCAGCCACATTGGGCCAGGCCATCCTGCCATCGTGTTTAAGAAGTAACCAAGCCTGCACGCGTCTCCTTGCTTGTTCGTCTTGAGCTAGAATGTCTCTGCTTGTCCTTGTTGCCTACTTTGCTTGACTTGCTACCGAGCTTCGCGCTGCTTCCCTCCCTCTATTTTTCTGTGGTCTCGGTCTTGTCCTTGCCTACCTTGTTTGCTGCAGTCATGGTCTTATCTGTGCCAAATGACATGTCGTGCCAGCCATGCTGGGTCACGTTAGGCCGAGTCAGTCCTGCTTCCCCCTCCCTTTTTCTTCTCAATTGCCGTGGGGAGCCATCCCAGCTCTGCTAGTCCTTCTCGCTATGCTCTCCCTTCCCTGTTTTCCTCCCACTGCAGTGTCCATGCCAGGGCCATCTATGCTGGTGCCGGCCTTACTCTGCGCACGAGCTCCTGGTCTGCTTTAGACCGCTATACTTCCCTTGCTATCGTCCCACGCGCATGCCCGTGGCCTCACGCTGGTCCTTGCTCCTCGCCGCTGTGCTGCTCCTCCCGAGCCACTACAGCGACCTGCCACTGCCACAGCATGCCATGACCACGCTCGAGCCCCGCTACGTCCCCTGAGCCACTACCGCGCACGCGAGCACGCCTTGCCGCCGGTGCCGTGGAGCTTGCTGCGCCATGGCCGCCACCGCTCGGCCGCGCACTCCTTCCCACGAGCAGCCCTAGTCCGCTCTGGACCACTACGCCCACACCGCAGTCGACGTGCCTCCCTACCGTGCACCCGCCCTGACTACGCCGCCCACCGCCGGTCCCTCATGTGAGTGCGTAGGCTCCCTTGGTTCCGCGCTGGAGGGCCTGTCATCATCGAGCCGCCACGACCCGCAGCCGCCCCACCAAGCGCAACCACAACACCTCCCCCGCGCTGCCTTTCCGCGTATGACTCCACCCCACTCCTTCACCGCTGCACAGTCGCCCTTGCCCGGCAAGCCGCACCACCACCTCACCACCGGCGTGTTCTTACCGTGGAGCCGCCCGGTCCCGAGCGTCGGCGCACGTGGCCGGGGCACCATGCTTCTGCTTTGGCTGAGCCGCGTCCTCCAGTGGGTGCTCCTAGCATCGAGCAAGCCATGAGGTCACCTCCTCACCACCATCGACGAGCGCGTGGCTGGATTTCACCACCGATCGATGGCTCTATTCCGTCCTCTGCTTTTGGGGAAAGAAAGAGAAGGTGAGAAAACGTGATTTAGGTGGAAGCCAAGGGGGGTAATGAACTTGTCAGTGGGTGTACGAAATAGTAGTTGTACCTTGACGTAATTTAAGGAAAGTTCAGGGGCCGTTTTGCATATGTGCCACGCCACTTGCCCGCCTAGGCCGCTCGTGCCTGCGCTGGGCCGGCCTGCCGCGTGTGTCTGTGGGCCACCCACTGCTTGCGCCTGGGTCGGCCTTGGTCCGCTTGCGCCTAGGCCGGTCGGGTGTCACTGCCGCCTGGGCCTCTGGCCGGCCTGTTTCCATGTTGCTGGATTGCCGTCGCGCCTGGGCTGCGCGTGCATGAATTTCTAAGTTGTGCCGAATTGTTAGCTACTGGCCCTTTTAGATTTCTAAAGCATTTGTTAATTTAGTTTCGTAAATAAACTTGTAAAATTCATAGTAAATCATAGAAAAATCATAAAATGCCAAACCAATTTTATTAGTCTCCTAAAATAATGATCTACCTGTTAGTATATTTTATTCACATAGTTTGATAATATTCTTGGAAGCTATATAATTAATTAAGGTACTTAATATTGTAAAAATATAAACTTATAGGATTTTTCATGGTAAATTGGTAATAGTGTTGGATCTGAAATTTCTACAGTAAGTTCCTAGCAATACTAGCTACTCACTGTAATTCTTATAGCTCTAGAATAATTAATTTGCTAGATAGATAGTGAGGTCCTATTTCGAATAAAGGTTAAATTGATAGAACGGAATAAAGAAACAACTTGGGTTTGTATAACTAATATTTTGGTTGGGAAGTAACGTCTGATTCGACAACATGGATGCGTAGACTAGCGCGTAGAACTATCTTGTTAGCATGTGAGGCATGATCAGATTTTTAAGCATTTTGGCTGTCGTTGATTATTTACATCTATGCATTTGCATCAATGCATACCATATAGGTACGATGATGGATCCACGGATCAATTGAAGGATGATTGAGAATCCGAGGATGGTGCAATGGTATTCTCTCCAAGAGATGATGCAATGGGCTTCCTATCCAGTTGATGGTGGATGATCTGAAGATGCAAATACTAACTTTTTAATATATATCTTATTCAGGCAAGCCCCGGTGCATAACCCCTACCTTTCTGCAGTTTAAATTATATTTGTGCATTAAGTTCCAAGGAGTTGAATGAAACCCACTTTCATATATATATATATATATATATATATATATATATATATATATATATATATATATATATATATATATATATATATATATATATATATATATATATATATATATATATATCTTTATCCTATGAGTCCTACTAATATGACAGGATCGTGTAGATTGCTATGCTATAGGACTCCGGTAGAAAGCCGAGTGATTCTCTGTCACTCGTGAGAGATAGGAAGTATATTACTGTACGATTATCTCTTGGAATATATAAATGGTGGAAAGGAAAATGATGATCGAGCAGGGATATGGTTTGGGTATTGGTGGGTGTAAGAGGGTGTGTCGTCGTGGATGTGGGCATAGCTTGGTTACACTGCTTTCCCCGTCTATGTCGGTTAAGGACCGGCCATTGCATAAGACTCTAGGAAAGTCACAGACTTATTATCCTGAGCACATACTTGGGTATGGGCGCTTGGAAGACTTGTTGCTCTCTTGTCGTGGGTTCTGGCTCTTTCCGGATCGACTGTTAGGGTTTCTTTTTAGTGGAGGAGGTCCTTGCACCGTACTGAGTCCGGGACTCAGGGGCGGGGCCTTGGAGTCCTAGTTTGGATGGGGACCTAGGACCCCAGGACAGGAGAGTGATGGGTTGGTCCTGCTTGTGCCTTAGGTACAAGCGGAGCGTGTGTTTTCGGGGTACCCAGCTGGGGGCATTGATTCGCAAATCACCGGACAATCCGGTACTGCTTGTCTACGGTTTAGCATCGTAGTGAGAACTAAAGATGAAAGATGGAAGAAAGGAAATCTGATTGCTTACCACCTGCTTGAAAGTAGCATAGGTGCTTACATAGAATGGTCAGTTAATGAACCAATGCGGGTATTAATCAAAATCGAATATAAGGACGCACGCTTAGTAATGCTTCCTGTAAATGCAATAAACCCACCAGCCAGATAGCCTTGCATATCCTTGGAGTCAATTCTTTCTTCCTATTGGGTAAGTCTTGCTGAGTACAATTGAGTACTCAGAGTTTTATTCCCCCTGTTGCAGGTGACAGGTGGATGCTAGAGCTGACCCTTGTGTGTGGATACCTCCTGGTGGCCTCAGCGAGGATTCCTTTACGCTGTGACCATAGTTGTTATTTATAAATCTCACCAAATGTTTTTATAAATGAAAGTTTTATAATAGATTGTCTTAGTTTATATATCAATGCTTCATCATTGCATGAATAGATATTTATTGCCGCTATAATTCTGATCACATGTTTATATTCCGCTGTTCAATTAAACTGTTTATAACTCTAATAATATGATTACATTCTGCTGTTATAATAATAAATATTATATGCTAATGTTGTACTAAAAGTGATGTAAGAAATAGTTAAGAATGTTGTAAGCTTTATTCTCTCATTTGTGATCCTAATGGCAAAAATGTGGATTTTTGGGTTCTCCCCTGGGGTGTGCCCGATGGAACCGAGTAATTTAGTATTCTCTCCTGAGTGCTTAGTGTCTAATGGGAGTCCCAGTTTGGATGGGGACCTAGGACCCCAGGACAGGAGAGTGATGGGTTGGTCCTGTTTGTGCCTTAGGTACAAGCGGAGCGTGTGTTTTTGAGGTACTTAGCTGGGGGCATTGATTCGCAAATCGCCGGGCGATCCGGTATGCCTTGTCTACGGTTTAGCATCGTAGTGAGAACTAAAAGATGAAAGATGGAAGAAAAGGAAATCTAATTGCTTACCACTTGCTTGAAAGTAGCACAAGTGCTTACATAGAATGGTTAGTTAATAACTAATGCGGCTATTAATAAAAATCAAATTAAGGACGTACGCTTAGTAATGTTTCCTGTAAATGCAATAAACCCACCAGCCAGATAGCCTTGCATATCCTTGGAGTCAATTCTTTCCTCCTGTCTGGTAAGTCTTGCTGAGTACAATTGAGTACTCAGAGTTTTATTCCCCCTGTTGCAGGTGACAGGTGGATGCTAGAGCTGACCCTTGTGTGTGGATACCTCCTGGTGGCCTCAGCGAGGATTCCTTTATGCTGTGATCATAGTTGTTATTTATAACTCTCACCAAATGTTTTATAAATGAAAGTTTTATAATATGTTGTCATAGTTTATATATCAATGCTTCATCATTGCATGAATAGATATTTATTGCCGCTGTAATTCTGATCACATGTTTATATTCCGCTGTTCAATTAACTGTTTATAACTCTGATAATATGATTACATTCCGCTGTTATAATAATAAATATTATATACTGATGTTGTACTAAAAAGTGATGTAAGAAATAGTTTAAGAATGTTTGTATGCTTTATTCTCTCATTTGTGATCCTGATGGCAAAAATATAGATTTTCGGGTTCTCCCCTAGGGTGTGCCCGATAGAACCGAGTAATTTAGTGTCTCTCCCCTGAGTGCTTAGTGTCTAATGGGAGTCCCAGTTTGGACAGGGACCTAGGACCCGAGGACAGGAGAGTGATGGGTTTGGTCCTGCTTATGCCTTAGGTACAAGCGAACATGTGTTTTCGGGGTACTCAGCTGGGGCATTGATTCACAAATCGCTGGGCGATCCGTACGGCTTGTCTACGGTTTAGAGCATCATAGTGAGAACTAAAAGATAAAAGATGGAAGAAAATGGAAATCTGATTGCTTTACCACCTGCTTGAAAGTAGCACAGGTGCTTACATAGAATGGTCAGTTAATGAACGAATGCGACTATTAATAAAAATCAAATATAAGGACGTACGCTTAGTAATGCTTCCTATAAATGCAATAAACCCACCAGGCAGATAGCCTTGTATATCCTTGGAGTCAATTCGTTCCTCCTGTCGGGTAAGTCTTGCTGAGTACAATTGAGTAGTCAGAGTTTTATCCCCCTATTGCAGGTGACAGGTGGATGCTAGAGCTAACCCTTGTGTGGGATACCTCCTGGTGGCCTCAGCGAGGATTCCTTTACGCTGTGATCATAGTTGTTATTTATAACTCTCACCAAATGTTTTTATAAATGAAAGTTTTATAATATGTTGTCATAAATTTATATATCAATGCTTCATCATTGCATGAATAGATATTTATTGCCGCTATAATTCTGATCACATGTTTATATTCCGCTGTTCAATTAAACTGTTTATAACTCTGATAATTGATTACATTCCGCTATTATAATAATAAATATTATATGTTGATGTTGTACTAAAAGTGATGTAAGAAATGGTTAAGAATGTTGTAAGCTTTATTCTCTCATTTGTGATCTTGATGGCAAAAATGTGGATTTTCGGGTTCTCCCTAGGGTGTGGCCCGACGGAACCGAGTAATTTAGTGTTCTCCCCCTGAGTGCTTAGTGTCTATGGGAGTCCCAGTTTGGGACAGGGACCTAGGATCCTAGGATAGGAGAGTGATGGGTTGGGTCCTGCTTATGCCTTAGGTACAAGCGGAACATGTGTTTTTGGGGTACTCAGCTGGGGGGCATTGATTCACAAATCACCCGGGCAATCCGGTATGGCTTGTCTACGGTTTAGCATCGTAGTGAGAACTAAAAGATGAAAGATGGAAGAAAAGGAAATCTGATGCTTACCACCTGCTCGAAAGTTGCACAGGTGCTTACATAGAATGGTCAGTTAATGAATCAATGCGGCTATTAATAAAAATCAAATATAAGGACGTATGCTTAGTAATGCTTCCTATAAATGCAATAGATCCACTAGCCAGATAGCCTTGCATATCCTTGAGTCAATTCTTTTCTCCTGTCGGGTAAGTCTTGCTGAGTACAATTAAGTAGTCAAAGTTTTATTCCCCTGTTGCAAGTGACAGGTGGATGCTAGAGCTAACCCTTGTGTGTGGATACCTCCTGGTGGCCTCAGCGAGGATTCCTTTACGCTGTGATCAGAGTTGTTATTTATAACTCTCACCAAATGTTTTTATAAATGAAAGTTTATAATATGTTGTCATAATTTATATATCAATGCTTCATCATTGCATGAATAGATATTTATTGCCACCTGTAATTCTGATCTATCACATGTTTATATTCCGCTGTTCAATTAAACTTTTTATAACTCTGATAATATGATTATATTCCGCTGTTATAATAATAAATATTATACGCTGATGTTGTACTAAAAGTGGTGTAAGAAATGGTTAAGAATGTTGTAAGCTTTAGTCTCTCATTTGTGATCCTGATGGCAAAAATGTGGATTTTTTGGTTCTCCCCTAGGGTGTGCCCGATGGAACCAAGTAATTTAGTGTTCTCCCCTGAGTGCTTAGTGTCTAATGGGAGTCTTAGTTTGAGATGGGGACCTAGGACCCCAGGACATGAGAGTGATGGTTGGTCCTGCTTGTGCCTTAGGTACAAGCGAGCGTGTGTTTTCGGCGTACTCAGCTAGGGGCATTGATTCGTAAATCGCCGGGCGATCCGGTATGGCTTGTCTACGGTTTAGCATCGTAGTGAAGGGAACTAAAAGATGAAGATGGAGAAAAAGGAAATCTGATTGCTTACCACCTACTTAAAAGTAGCACATGTGCTTATATAGAATGGTCAGTTAATGAATGAAATGCGGTTATTAATAAAAATCGAATATAAGGACGTACGCTTAGTATTCTTCCTGTAAATACAATAAACCCACCAGCCAGATAGCCTTGCATATCCTTGGAGTCAATTCTTTCTTCTATCGGGTAAGTCTTGCTAAGTACAATTGAGTACTCAGAGTTTAATTTCCCTGTTGCAGGTGACAGGTGGATGCTAGAGCTGACCCTTGTGTGTGGATACCTCCTAGTGGCCTCAGTGAGGATTCCTTTATGCTATGATCGTAGTTTGTTATTTATAACTCGTACCAAATGTTTTTATAAATGAAAGTTTTATAATATGTTTCATAGTTTATATATCAATGCTTCATCATTGCATGAATAGATATTTATTGCCGTTGTAATTCTGATCACATGTGTTATATTCCGCTGTTCAATTAACTATTTATAACTCTATAATATGAATTACATTCCGCTGTTATAATAATAAATATTATACACTGATGTGTACTAAAAGTGATGTAAGAAATGGGTTAAGAATGTTGTAAGCTTTATTCTCTCATTTGTGATCCTGATGGCAAAAATGTGGATTTTTGGGTTCTCCCCTAGGGTGTGCCTGACGGAACCGAGTAATTTAGTATTCTCCCCTGAGTGCTTAGTGTCTAATGGGAGTCCCAGTTTGGACAGGGACCTAGGACCCTAGGACAGGAGAGTGATAGGTTGGTCCTGCTTGTGCCTTAGGTACAAGCGGAGCATGTGTTTTTGGGGTACTTAGCTGGGGGCATTGATTCGCAAATCGCCGGACGATCTGGTATGACTTGTCTACGGTTTAGCATCATAGTGAGAACTAAAAGATGAAAGATGGAAGAAAAGGAAATCTAATTGCTTACCACCTGCTTGAAAGTAGCACAGGTGCTTACATAGAATGGTCAGTTAATGAACCAATGCGGCTATTAATAAAATCAAATATAAGGACGTACGCTTAGTAATGCTTCCTGTAAATGCAATAAACCCACTAGCCAGATAGCCTTGCATATCCTTGGAGTCAATTCTTTCCTCCTGTCGGGTAAGTCTTGCTGAGTACAATTGAGTACTCAGAGTTTTATTCACCCTGTTGTAGATGGCAGGTGGATGCTAGAGCTGACCCTTGTATGTGGATACCTCCTAGTGGCCTCAACGAGGATTCCTTTACACTGTGATCATAGTTGTTATTTATAACTCTCACCAAATGTTTTTATAAAGGGAAATTGGCTAGCAGACACTTAAAGTGGAGGTCGTTTACTGGCGGACACCCAAAGTGGAGCTATTTGCTGAAAGACACTATCGTTGCTGACAATTATGCTACTGGACACCATGCTCCTTATTTTATTCATTTCCAGTAGTTGAGGAGAAGAGGAGCGGTGAAATGACATTCTTGCCCCTGCCGCTTTCTTCTTCCTCTCTCCCTTTCTCTTTTTCTGTTTCCTGTGTCGGCGCACGGAGGTGAAGCTAAGGCGGTGGCTGCTAGTGCAGGTTTGCTGGGCAGCTAGGCAGGTCAGGCGGCATAGGGAGCATCTTGAGCATATGCTTCGTCTCCTCCATCTGTGTCACCGTGTTGAGCGACCACCGTCCACCGGTCTTCACCGTCGCCTTGCTCAGGACGGTCAGGTTAGGCGTGTGTGGGAGCGGGACCGCTTCTTCTTGGCGTAGTACTCATGGTCGAGCTCATGCAGGTCGTGCAGGTCCATGGGCACAAAGATGGCTAGCTTCCTGGCGCGGTCGCCATGATGACCCTGGCCATCTTGGCGAAGGGGCTCTCAGAGGTGGGCTTGTGGCGGTAGAAGGGCGTGCCCGTGGTGAAGATGGCGATGGAGACAGCGAGGCCGAGCATGGGCAGCGCTTAGCTGATGGTCCAGCCGACGTTGTCCTGAATGTAGACGAGCACGGTGTTGTCGAAGAGCATGCTGAAGAAGATGTTGAACATCCACCAGTTGAAGAAGGAGAGCTTGTGGCTGTGCTCTAGCGGGTGGGTGTCGTCGAACTGGTCCACACCGATGGTGGAGATGTTGGGTTTGATGCTGCCCGTGCCCACGGCCAGGATGTACAGGGCCAGGAAGAAGACGCCTAGCTACGCACTCGTCGCCTACTGCACGTAGTTGGGGTCCGCCATGCTGGCTTTGCACTTGGGCGGCCGGGGCACCCATGTGAGCCACGAGCCTGCATCCACCACACAGCCACTAGACCTGTCAGCACGCCTCGCAAACATGGGTGGCGTCACAGCCGCGACCATGGCCCCCTTCACGCTGACGCCGATGAGGCGCACGTGGTATGCGGCCTCGCCGGCGGCGTCCCGTGGTGGTAGGATCGGCATGAGCGAACAAGTGGATGCGTGCACGAGGGGCAGCACAGACACGAGCAGGCGTGGGCAGGAGCAGCGCGGTGCGGCGATGCGGATGAGCGGACGCAGGTAGGGTAGCGTGGTGGATGATCGATCAAGCAGACACAGGCATGATGGAGCGGCAGAGCAGACGCGCATGAGTTCTGAGCGGACACGCTCTGAGCAGACACGCGCGAGCTTCGAGCTACGGGCAATGGAGAGGATGCACAAGCGGACATGCTTCTAGTCCTCGTACGCGTCCTTCACCGCCGTCACACCGAGCACGAACGCCAACGGGAGCACAGAAGAGGCCAGCGTGAGCACACCGAGCTATGGCACCATGTTCAGTGCCACCAGCATGAGGAAGTAGAGGTAGGCCACATGGTGGAACTGCTCGTAGAGGTTGCGTGGGAGGAAGGTGAGAATGGTGTACTTGGTGGTGTGGATCGAGTTGTTGGGGAGCCCGGCCGGCGACGCATTCATGCGCTCCACATCGTTGATGTACACGAACCATGCATCCTCGTCGTGGAGGTTGCACTGCGAGCCAGCATGCTCGGACGCAGACTGCCTGGTGGACACCCACCCGAGCCCGATGGGTCCCCCGATGCAGACCTGTCGCGGTGGAACCGGAAGCTCTCGAGCGACAATGCCATGGACTCAGCCTTGGAGCCCAACCTAAAGTTATTGGTCGCTGTCGACAGAATATCATCGGCAGTCCACCGAGCGGTATCCTGCGATGGTAGATTGATCGGCAGAGGAGCGTGTAATCAAGAACAAGAAGGCAACAGAGACACACGAGTTATACAGGTTCAGGCCGTCAGTATGACGTAATACCTTACTCCTATGGTCTATTAGTTTGTATTAGCTATTGTATGATTTGCCATGATTTCGTAGGGGTCCCTGCCCGCCTTATATAGTCTGGGGGGCAAGGTTACAAGTCGGTTAGATCTGAGAGATAACTAGAAAGTAATAACAGATTACAAGAACATGGGATCATACGTATCCTAACAGATCTCGTAACATCTTCAGGATATCCTCCCTGTGCCTTGCGGGAGTCGCCGAGCAGAATCGTGCCCCGCAAGGCTCCTTCTCGTGGGCTAGGCCGCCCCTGGCGGCATAGCCCATGTGGCCTACCATGGGTATCTGGGGTCGTACCCCCACAGCTAGTCCCCGAGCGCCTTGTACCCATTGTGTAACGCCGTCTTGAGCTTTTCTGAGCAGGTGCGAACCAAAACCAAGCTGTCCAAATCATGGTCTGACCACCATAATGAATCGCCGAGCAGTTGTGAGCAGCTGTCGAGCAGCGTGCAACATCGCCGAGCAGTGTGTTCTGAGCACGGCTTGACATAAGGGTGTAAGGAGCTCAAGTCCAAAATTGAAAATTCCTGCACGGTAAAATGAAGTGTGCCTACTTAGAGTCCGACCACGAGGTTAGGATACCTTGTTTTAGCTTTCAAAGGCTTGGAGTCTTTCAGAAGAAGCAAACACATTCACCGCAAGGTGAAGTGTGCCCACTTAGTCCTCGAGCCTAATAGTAGGTGATGTAGTCACGTGGTGCCAGGCTCAGAAAATAGTAAACCGACCGAGCAGGTAGCCAGTCCCCGAGCGTAGCCTCGAGGTGAAAAACAAACACATTCACCGCAAGGTGAAGTGTGCCCACTTAGTCCCGAGCCTGACAGTTGGTGACGTAGTCACGTGGTGCCAGTCTCAGAAAAAAGTAAACCGGCCGAGCAAGTAGCCAGTCCCCGTGTTTCGGGCGAAGATATCGGATAAATCAAACCATGGAGAAAAAATCAGAGTAATGGATGTACAGTATCGGTTACTGAGCCTCATTAAATTGCGGAGAAAACGGTGAATATTTGGCGGCGATAAATGAGCGACGTGGGCTACTGTTACGTGATAGCCCAAGTTCCGGCCCATTAAACCATGTTGGAGGAGTCGAAGTAGCACTGATCGTGGGAACGGTTTCCCAAAAACCCTCAGATGCAAGGAAAGGTGGGGAAAGTGCTTTATAACCATGCCGCCACATACATCGCCTCCTACCTCTGTCAATCTGCCCTGCTTCCTTCCTTCGCAATCCCTGCGCTCCACATTTCGCACCAACACGAGCACTCGCCTCCAATCTAGGACCAATCTGGAGAAAATGGCGCCGAAAAAAGGAGCCGCGAAGCCAAGGAAGGCGGCCACCGGAGCCAGCCGATGAGGAGTGGGTGTCGAAGACGGGGGTGGCAGATCTCAACAGGATGGTGGTGGCTGGCGTGCTCCCATACCACCTCACTGCCAGATGGCGGCCGGCTAGTGGTGAGCCTTCCCAACACCTCATACTGATGAGGCTGTAGTATTTCAAGATTATTTCTAGCGAGGATTAGGGTTTCCTGTCCACCCCTTTTGAGGGACTTATGGAGTTTTGGGCGATTAGCCTCTACAATCTTCACCCCAACACCATACTGCGTGTCGATCTTTATCCATTTCTACGAGGCGTTTCTCGGTGTTCTTCCACACTTCAACCTCTTCAGGCACCTATTTGTCTGAAGAAGAAGGGGGGCAGCGGTTCCAAGGTGGTCGGCAGCATGTACCTACAGCTCAGGGATGGGATGGCCAGTGAATACATCAACGTTCTGCTAAATACCTCCCTAAAAGGTTGGAACGCCAGATGGTTCTATATCAAACAAAGTCACCCAATGATTCGATGCGACGTCCACCACATCCCGGTTAACCATAGTAACTGGTCGGAAAGACCCAACAATGCTGACATGGAGCAAGTAATGGAACTTCTGGACTTGATTAAGGGCGTGGAGCTTAGGGGTGAACTGGTTGCAGCTAGCTTCATAGTGCGGCGCATCCAACCCTGCAAAGAGAGGGCCCACCCGTTCGACTACAAAGGTGATAACGACGGTACCCGGGAAAACACAGACCGTCTGACGAAGAAAGAAGTAATAGACCATGCCATGGACCTATTTACTTCCAATGTCTCATTCAGCTGGCCAAAAGGAACGAAGGCTTTCAACTGCACCAATCCACCTCCTCAGGTAACCCTTTCACTTCGCATTGATCAGGCATCAATTGCCGAGCAAAGGACTGACTTACTTATGAAAATCCATTCGTAGGATAGGGCAATATACTTTTCAAACGTGCCGAGAGCCATTGGCCGAAAGGAGTAGACATTCGACGGCCGCTACAGCCCAAAGAGGAGGAGCCGAGCACCTCATCGGATAGTCCATCCCCAGTATCGGAAAGATCCACGGGAAAAGACCGGCAATAGATGAGCCAGTCCAAAAAGGAGAAACCGCAGCTCTACTGCACACAAATCGGGTGGCATCTCGCTTGGTGAAGACCAAACCGCTCGACCACAAGAACCGCTATGCTGGAGTGGTCGGACGATGATGAGGACCAGTCAGCGATCCACCGAGCACGAAGGAGGCATCGACGGATGCTGAAGCTCCCGAGCAGCAAGCGAGGAAAAGTTATGTGCGGGCAACGATGAAGTCCCAGCGGTGCAAACGACCAAAGTCCCCAGCAACAAGAGGGGATAACCGTAGAGCAGCACACAGAGGGGGCCCCAGGGTACCAAGAGAGCGGTAGCCCGCTGCAGAGGAGCAGAGTCCTCCCATCAGGCAGACCAAGCAGCCACGCCTGGGGGATCAGGCAGGCATCACCATTCAAGAAATTTAATCGGAAGACCAAACCGTAAGTATATTTGCTTGGAGTAATAATATTGTTCCTTGATTTCTCTTGGTTACTGACAAGCCGATATTACGCAGGGCAACATCGAGGCCCGTACCTCAATAGAAAAATGCAACTGCTCCCGTCTAGGAGTCCCTGAGTGCTCGATGAACAGAGGATGGGCCAGCCGCCGCTGCCAGCAGTCCTGGCGACGGTGAATCATTGGCGCACACGACAGGCGTCGACGACCGCGACCGAGGCTACGACCGAAAAAGTCGATACTTTGGAAGCGGAAACTACAGCTATTGTTGATGCACCGGAGGCTAAGGATGCAACTCCGTCAACGGCCGAGGAGCAACCCCCACCCGCAGCGATGCCAGGAGTGGTCGAGCAGCTGTCCACCACAGAGCCCCCAGTGGTGCCTCAAGCGACGGCGGAGGAGGACGAGGTTGTGGAGATCGAGCGTGCCGCACCTAAACCCCAGTCCGTCCAGATTCTCCGAAAACGCGGGGAAGAGGTGTAGTTGTCGAGGAGAAAACACCACTAGGGAAATAAAGAGGTTGAAATCCGCCATTGCTGGAGTTATGACTCAAATCGAGGTGAGTACCACACCTGAAACACTGATATATGTTGTTGGAGACCAAGGTTTATCTCTAGCATTGTTCATCCATAGGGGATAGCTCGAACAGCCGAGCAACGGCACCAACTGATGAAGAGGATGGAGCCCCTCGCCGAGGAAAACAAGAAACTCTAGGAGGCATTAAATCTTTCGGAAAAGAGTATTCATAGGGCCCAGCGCGAGCGGGACCTTGCGGAGTCTAACTCATGGGACCTTGAACATCAGAAGGGGGTTCTGTCGAGCAACTAACGGCTGCATCCGAGCAGCTGAAGAAGAAATCCAAGCAACTGGCGATTGTATCCGAGGAGCTAAAAAATATGTCCGAGCAATTGGGCAAGAAAAACGGAGAACTCAAAAGTAAATCCGAGCAGCTCGACGGAAGTGCCAGCAGTTGAGGATGTATCCAAGCTGAAATCCGGTATGCTTTATCACATAATGTACTTTGCAATAGTTGGCCATCTGTTTTTTATAACTGTTGTGCTTGCAGAGCAAGATGCAGAACTCAACCAGCTTCGCCAGACCATCGAGCAAATCCGACAAGAGAAAGCGAAAGAGTCGAGCGAGCAGATAAACTGGCCAAGAACTGAAAGGTAGATACCCCCTATCGGAAGTAATGTCGTAATACTTTTCTGGCGTGACGAACCATTGTAATTCTTGTAGATTATCGCCATAAAACCAAGGCACAGTTCGATGTGCTGGTGCAGGAAGCCAAAGTCCAGAAAGACAACTTCACACTATAACCGCCGCAATAAAACCAGTACTCGACTGCATCGACATTGAACCACGCCCGTCCTGACAGCAGGCAGCAAGGGCCAGACACCATCATTCAGAGATGCAAGGCAGCGTGGGAGAATTTCAAAAACTTCAACCGCGACGCCGTTTTGACCGCCGCTACTCATGCCCTTGCAGTGGTTCGGTCCCACTATCCGTCTGTCGACATCCAGTCATAGGTGGTGGGTTCGCCGATGGGCTGAGCGACGCACAAACCCAGCAGCTAGAGGATGATGTTGAGATGCAGCAAAAATGCTTGTCGGCGATATAGACCTGTTTGGCAAACAGAAGCTATTGGCAAGCTTAACAAACTGCCTCGGATATTATCGCCTGTAACACTTACTTTATTTGGCGATGAAGAATTGTTGTATTAACAACCCATGCAGTTATGCATAATATAAGCTGTGTTCGATCAGTTAGTTTGCACTAAACTTGATGCCTTAGCTAGCCCGTAATCCGTAACGCAGAACGCAGCCCATGCGTATGTTGGAAAAACAAGCGTTATCATAGACCGTAGCCTACCGCCCAACACGCAGAGCACGGAGCCCATAGCACGTTTGGTGGGATATTAGAGCCTTGGTGTCCTCCATAGTTATCAAAGCAAAAAACATGCTGCCCAGCAGCCAATTGAGTAACTTGGTGAGAAAAATAGTTAAAGTGGCGTCCGAGCAGTTAGTTCATGCCTAAATCTAGGCCTTGACTAGCCCATAGTCCATAACATCGAGCACAGAGACCCTGACACGTGTAGGATGAACAGGCATGACCAAGGAACCGCAGCCGACCAACCGTAACGCAGAGCGTGGAGCCCCTAAGCACGTGTAGGAAGTAATCGGAGACTGGGTCTTCTCCATAGAAAACATAAAAGAAAAACGTGTGCTGCTCGACGATCGGCGAGCTATGTTATGAAATTTGGAGCGCAAAATCATCGTCGTTTTTAGTAGGAAAACCTATGTGATCCGGAGAAAACATAGTAGGCGATTTTTGGAGAAATTGTGTTCGGCGATTGGAGTTAACGTGTTCGGCGATTTGGAGAATCGTGTTCGGCGATTTGGAGTTAGTGTGTTCGGCGATTTTGGAGTTAACGTGTTCGGCGATTGGAGAAATCGTGTTCGGCGAATTCGGCGTGCTTGGCGAGCGTATTGGAGATCGTCATGGAGTGGCGTATAGCCCGATAGGTAAGTGAAACTTATAATGGATGAAAAAATGGAGGAAAATTATGGAGACCAGAACTTTATTAATATGAAAGTAAAGAATACATATCTGTGTTGTTTCAGGGGTAGAAACGTATAAGGTGCTCTATGTGCCAGGAGTTGGAACATCGAGTCCATCTAAGTCACATAAGCGATAAGACCCTGGTCGAGTAACACCTTTGACGACGTAAGGGCCCTCCCAGGGGGAAGACAGCTTGTGAAGCCCTTCGGTTTTTTGTTTCGACGTAAGACGAGGTCGCCGATCGCGAACGAACGACCTTTGACGTTGCGGTTGTAATACCTCCGCAGACCTTCGAGGTACTTGGCTGTG
Source organism: Miscanthus floridulus (assembly GCF_019320115.1). NCBI lineage: Eukaryota > Viridiplantae > Streptophyta > Magnoliopsida > Poales > Poaceae > Miscanthus > Miscanthus floridulus. The sequence continues at coordinate 25,818 of NW_027096376.1, read as the reverse complement.
CGAACGCAAGTAATCAGACGTTCTTCCTCAGCCCGATCAATGTCTTCTGTCCGAACAGCTAGGCTTGCTCTTCATCATAATTTTCTACTCTAGGTGCTCGGAAAGCAATATCCGCTGGGAGTATGGCCTCTGAGCCGTAGACCATAAAATATGGAGATACGCCGGTACTGCGACTAGCTTGAGTGCGCAGTCCCCAGACCACAGCTGGTAGTTCTTTGAGCCATCTGCCCGGATGCTTTTCTTCTTTCTGATAGAGCCTTTTTTTGAGGGCGTCGAGGATCATACCATTAGCTCGCTTGACCTGGCCGTTAGCTCTATGATGAGGCATGGAAACATATTTACAGAGATGCACCGTCTTCGTAGAAGTTCCAAAAATGATGGCCGGTAAAAGTCGTCCCGAAGGTCGGTGATGATGCTATTGGCGAGACCGAATCTGTGTATGATGTCTTCAAAGAGTTCGACTGCTTTCTTTGTAGTAGCTAAGACGAGTGGTTTGTACTCAATCCACTTGGAGAACTTATCAATGGCGACATACACATACCGGAAACCTCCTGGCGCTGGTTTGAAAGGCCCTATCATATCTAGTCCCCAGCATGCGAATGGCCAGGAAGCTGGAATGGTCTACAGTTCTTGTGCTGGTACATGTATTTGCTTGGCAAATAAATTGACAACCCTCACTCGTCGAATGAGATCTTCTGCATCGGAGATGCCGTGGGCCAGTAAAAACCTGCCCGGAAAGCTTTGCCGACCAGTGTTCTCGAAGCCGCGTGATTGCCACAGGAACCAGAGTGAATTTCAAAAGTAGCTTCACACCGTCGTCTTGGATGATGCACTTCTGCAGTATCCCTTCCTTGGCACTTTTCCTCATCAGGCTACCGTCTACCAGCACGTAATGCTTACTTCGCGAATTAGTCGTTCGGATTCGATTTTGTCGGCGGGTACTTTGTCGCTGGAGAGGTATTTGATGAACTGTTCCCTCCAATCCGACCCGAAGGTACCCGAGTACCAACTGCTCGGCAGGGGGTACTTCTACAACTTCCTTATCTTCTTTAATAGATGGTGCCAGGAGGTCTTGAACGAAAACCCCGGTGGAACCGGGCGAGAAGATCCTATCTTTGATAGCTGGTCGGCTGGTTGGTTTTGATCCCGTACCACGTGGTGGTACTCGATACCGTAGAATTTCCCTTCAAGCTTCCTGATTTCGGCGCAGTATGCGTCCATTTTCTCACTGGAACAGGACCAATCCTTATTGAGCTGGTTGATAACCAGCGACGAATCCCCATAACCATGAGGCGTTTGACGCCGAGCTCGATGGCTATACGGAGACCATGGAGACATGCTTCGTATTCCGCGGCGTTGTTGGAGGCCGGAAAATGTATGCGAAGAACATATCGGAGTTTATCCTTTGTCGGGTGATGAACAGAATGCCCTCACACTAGCACCATTGATGTTAAGGGCGCCGTCGAAGTACATCACCCAGTGCTCAGGGCAAGTGGCGGCAATGGGTTCTTGAATCTCGGTCCACTCAGCGATGAAATCAGCAAGCGCCTGTGACTTAACGGTCGGTCTGCTTCTGAAGTCAATGGAGTAAGTGCCGAGCTCAACTCCCACTTGATGATACGACCATTGGCCTCTTTATTGTGGAGAATATCCCCTAGAGGGAACTCGTGACCATGGCGATCTTTGTAGTATTCGAAGTATGTAGGAGCTTGCGTGAGGTAATCAAAATTGCATATAACAGCTTTTGCACCTGAGGAATAACGAGTTTTTGGCTCATTAAGTACCATCGCTGATGAAATAGACTGGACGTGCACCTTGTAGCGTGTCCAGTTTCCTCGCGTTCGACGACATAGCCGTACTGACAACACGAGAAGTGGCGGCGATGTAAACCAGCAGAGTGTCATCTGGTCGTGGCACTGTCATGATTGGAGGTTTTGTTAAAACAACTTGAGCTGCTCAAAAGCTGTGTCTGCCTCCTCTGACCAAGAAAAAAGCTCGGAGGCCTTGATGAGCTTGAAGAAGGTAGCCCTTTTTCACCGTAGGACGCGAGATAAAAGGCTTAATGCAGCATGCAGCCTGTAAGCTTCTGAATATCCTTGACGCACTTCGACGTTTCATGTTGGTGATGGTAGATACCTTGTAGGGTTTTGGTTCGATGCCCCAAGCGGCTACGATGTACCCAGTAGGATACCGGATGGAACTCCAAAGATGCACTTTGAAGAGGGTTTAGCTTCCATCGTATTTGCTTAGGTTGGAGAAAGTTTCTTCAAGGTCGGCGATAAGATTGTCGGCGTTTTGTAGTCTTGACGACCACGTCATCGATGTAGGCTTCGACGTTGCGGCCGATCTGTTGGTCGAGGCACGTCTGGATAGCCCTTTGGTAGGTCGCTCCAGCGTTCTTTAGTCCGAAGGACATAGTGGTGTAGCAGTATGCACCGAAAGGCGTGATGAACGACGTTTGACCTGGTCTTCTTTCTTGAGGGAGATCTGATGGTAGCCGGAGTAACAGTCAAGAAAGGAGAGCAACTCGCAGCCAGGTGGAGTCTACAACCTCGTCTATCCGAGGCAGGCCGAAGGGGTCTTTAGGGCAGTGTTTGTTAAGATCAGTATAATCAACACACATTCTCCATTCTTTATTCTTTTTTAACAAGAACAGGATTAGCTAACCAATCTGGATGATACACTTCTTTTATAAATCCGGCAGCTAAGAGCCATTTTATTTCTACCCTAATGGCCTCCTTTTTGTCCGGCGCGAAATCGGCGAAGTTTTTGCTTGATCGGTTTAGCAGTCGGCGAGACATTCAAGGAGTGCTCAATCTTCTCCCCGCGGTACCCCCGCATGTCTGCAGGTTTCCAAGCAAACACATTGCCGTTGGCACATAGGAAGGGAGATGAGCGCGCTTTCCTATTTGGGGTCAGGAGCCCCAATTTTCAACCACCCTTGGAAGGGTCGTCGAGGCTAGGCCGATCTCCTTGCTTCCTTGGACTTGGCGAGGCACGAGGAGGCTCTGGGGATCTCCATGTCGTCAGCAGATGTAATCTTGGCTTGGCGACCACGCTAGCCATCTGGATGGAGAGGTCGGTGGCTTCGGCGAGGGCGAGACTTTCTGTCTCGTAGGCGTAGGTGACGGAGAGGTTGGCCGCAGAGACAGGACTCCTATGGGTGAAGGCATCTTCAACACCAAATACACGTAGTGCGAAACAGCCATGAACTTGGCCAGAGCCGGACGCCCTAGTATGGCATGGTAGGCGGTGTCGAAGTTCGGACAGTAGAGTTGATATGCTCCTACTCGGTAGTTGGTTGCCATTGCCAAACTGTACTGGTAGGGTAATTTCCCCAAGCGGTCTGGATTGCCCTACCAGGTACCACACCCTAGAAGGAGGAGTCTGAGGGCAGTGAGGATCTGTTGTCCTGAGCCGAGCTCCCTTAGGGCCCCGGCGAAGAGTAGATTCAAAGTGCTCCCACCGTCGACAAGGACTTTTCTAAAGAGCACCTTCTGGATAGTCGGTCAAGGACGAGGGGAAACACCCTATGTAGGGTATGTCCCCCACTGGTGGGCCCTACTGAAAGTGATGGGGACTTCGGCCCGGGCGATAGTTGGGGTTGGTGGTAGTTTCCTCTGTAGCGACGGCGAGCACTCGTCGGGCGGCGAGCTCCATTCCCATTACTGCTCTCGTTGGAGGCGAAACCACCCAAAGATGGTGGTGACCACCTTTGTCATGGTCCTGGATGCATTATTATTATCCCCAGGTGGTCGGCATCCCTAGTTCCACCATTATCATGTGTACTTTTCTCCTGGAACTCCTTAGCCAAACCAAGGCGGTCTTTCATCTTGTGTTTGGCATTCTTATGCAGGGGGGGCACGGTCCATCGAGGATCTTCTTGTACTGCATCATCGTAGTTACGCTTGCGCGTGGCTCATTGATCGTTGGCAACAAAGTGATCTGGTCGGTGGTGGCGATTCTGACCAGGTTTGAATCCATCTGGCCGATCTCGTCTGCTGTCCCGATTAAACTGCGTGTTCGGCATAGCGGCGATCGTTGTGCTACGGTCAGCGCGGTGGCGATTGTTGTGGCTGTCGGTCGTCGTTGCGGTCGTGTGGCGGTGAGGCAGGCGATTAGTGCCCGTATCTTCATTAAAACGCACCTTCGCTCCTCGGTGTCGGCATACTGGGTGGCGGTTGTGATCATCTCGCCGATGCCGGTAGGTGGCTTTCTGTTGAACTTAGAACGGAGTTCACGGTGATGAAGTCCTCGGATGAAGGTCGGTGATGACTTCGGCTTCCAGTGATGTTGGGAATAGAATTCCTCATCTCGGAGAAGCATCTGATGTAGCTGCGGAGTAGTTCGGACAGCTTTTGGGCTGATGGCGGTTTGAGATCGTGCTTGGTGCCCGTGCCACCTGCTTGTGGCCATGTAGTTGTCGGTGAAGACTCTCTTCAGATCTTCCAAGATCCGATGGACTCCGGGCAAGGCTTGTGAACTAGCTCATGGCGGCTGGCATGAGCATATGGGGGAGATAATTCGCCATGACGTTGGTGGTCTCCTCCAACGGCGCGGACGGCGGTGGCATAAGCTTGCAGCCACTAGTTGGGTTCATCCTTCCTCATAGGGCTCGACTTCGTGATTTTGAAACCAATGGGGCCCTGGAGCGTTCGGAGCGCCTAGTGAACGCTGGGGGCCCTTCCGGGTTGTCAGGGGCCGATATCAGCAGTATTGCCGTGCGACGATCGGCTCCAGAGCTGAGTCCGGGTTACCGTACTCTTGCTCGTACTCCTGGGTGGGCATCATACTTCATCTTCATGGCGCCCGAAGCGATGTTGATCGATACGCCGTCGTGCATCCCGAAGGTTACTGAGGTGCACTCGGCATCCTGTTCGACCTCTTGGTCGTGCTGGCGATGATGCTCGTGGTGGCCTCCAACTCCCCCCTGGGAGGTAGTGACTGGTCGGCGAAACGGCTTTGACTGGGGCGGCGATTAGATCTAGGATCGGCTGATCGCGAATCGCGCTTGTGGAGCATGAAGGTCTCTGAACCTCTCGGATCTCATTAACTTGACAGTGTGCCGCTTTAAGCATAGGCGACCTTGGCGAGCTCGGGCGTCTGTCGGAGGTGTGCAAGTTCGTTGGCGGCCACCGCAGATTGGCGCTCGAGTTTTGAAGACGTCGTGGCCGTCAACGCGGAGGAATTCTTCGTTGAGGTTGTGATGGAGGGGCCTTCCTTGCGAGTCGAACTGGTTATCATGAGCGGCCTCGGCCATCGCAATGGCACTTCATTATCATGGCGTTGCGCATGGTTGGCGTTCCTGTTTTCACGGGCGGCGCGTTCCTCTCTGTTTCCCGTTCCGAGGGGGCTGTCGATGCTGACGTTGAAGATTGCGCCACCCCGGAAAGGCAGGAGAGGGGGTTGCTCGGTGAAGGTCTCGGCGAGGGGCTCCATGGAGCCTTGAGACTCGGAGTCCGGATTTTCCTCCAGGATAGTTTGGAGGGATGTTCCGGGACCCCGGCTGGCGTGCAGCATGTTGATGGTTGGTGGGAGCTGGTCGGCGAATTTGCCCCTCAGGCGCCTGATACATAGTGGCGGCGTTGGCGAGCCCGAAGGGCAGGGCGGAGCCCCGAGGTTTGCCAGCACTGAACACCGATAGATCGGGATCGGAAGGTGGCGGTGCTGAACAAGGGTGTCCAGAGCCGACTCAGCAATGGAGAGGCAATCGGCGAGTTTAGGCCGACCCGATCGATAGACTCGATCAGATCGTCATTGTTGACATGCCTCCTCCGGTAGCGAGGAAGCGAGCGGCAAGTAGTAGCTAGCATGAAGTCGACCCCAGAAGTGGTTCCGGGATTGGATCTGCAATCGGTCAGGTGCGAGGGTGGTCGGCATAGAACGGATCTACACCTGACTTCGAGAAGCTCTCCAACTCCATCGGTGTTGATGACCCACGTGATGGATCCGACCGTGAAGATCTGCCGGCTGTGGGAGGGACGAAGAGCCTGCGGAAAAAGCCATCTTGTTCGATAAGGAAAACATGCACGCACACCCCTACCTAGTGCGCCAACTGTCGAATCAGAATATCGTCGGCAGTCCACCGAGGGGTATCCCGGATGGTAGATTGATCGGCAGAGGAGCGTGTAATCAAGAACAAGAAGGCAACAGAGACACACGAGTTATATAGGTTCAGGCCGTCAGTATGATGTAATACCTTACTCCTATGGTCTGTTGGTTTATTAGCTATCGTATGATTTGCCATGATTTTGTAGGGGGTCCCTGCCCGCCTTATATAGTCCAGGGGGCAAGGTTAAGTTGGTTAGATCTGAGAGATAACCGGAAAGTAATAACAGATTACAAGAAACATGGGATCATACGTATCCTAACAGATCTCGTAACATCTCCAGGATATCCTCCCCGTGCCTTGCAGGAGCCGCCGAGCAAAATCGTGCCTCGCAAGGCTCCTTCTCGTGGGCTAGGCCGCCCCTAGAGGCATAGCCCATGTGGCCTGCCATGGGTATCCGGGGTCAAACCCCCATAGTCATGAAGGTGATGGATGGTGAGTCAGCCATGAGGAACTGCAGCGATCACAACCGCCTCATCGAGTTGGCAGACAAGTGCCACAGTATCGGCGACGGCACCGGGTCTGACTCCTAAACATAGGAAATGGAAAAAAGAAAAGGGAGAGAAGAAGAAGAAAGCGGTAGGGGCAAGAATGTCATTTCACCGCTCTTCTCTCTCCTCAACTACTGGAAATGAATAAGATAAGAGGCGCGGTGTCCAGTAGCATAATTATCAGCAACGAGAGTGTCTTTTAGCAAATAGCTCCACTTTGGGTGTCCGCCAGCAAACTACCTCCACTTTCAGTGTCCGCTAGCCAATTTCCCTTTTATAAATGAAAGTTTTATAATATGTTGTCATAGTTTATATATCAATGCTTCATCATTGCATGAATATATATTTATTATCGCTGTAATTCTGATCACATGTTTATATTCCGCTGTTCAATTAAACTGTTTATAACTCTGATAATATGATTACATTCCGTTGTTATAATAATATTATATGCTGATGTTGTACTAAAAGTGATGTAAGAAATGGTTAAGAATGTTGTAAGTTTTATTCTCTCATTTGTGATCCTGATGGAAAAAATGTGGATTTTTGGGTTCTCCCCTGGAGTGTGCCCGACGGAACCGAGTAATTTAGTGTTCTCCCCTGAGTGCTTAGTGTCTAATGGGAGACGAGCACTCCTGCGAGGCATTAGATTAGGCGGTTCTACCACATGCTTGTTACTCTTGGAGGTTGCCACCTCCTATATGGCTTGGTGGTGGTCTCCGTCGAAGCCCACAAGAAGCTTGTGCGGTGCTCCGGAGAAGAGCTTTGTGAGGGGCATTGTGCTCGCCCCATGGGAGCCACGAAGAGCAAGTCTAGTTGAGTGTGTCATTGAGTTACCCTCAATTTCGGGGTAGGTTCTTGTAGTGCCCAACGTGCGGGCTTGGCGGGTGATGCCAATTAGCCACTGGACCAAGAAGTGAGCGGTCGACACAACGGGGACGTAGCATGTTGGCAAGCACGTGAACCTCGGGAAAAGATCACCATGTCAACCTTGTTCTTCCTGTTGGTTTGCAATCCCCTTAGACAAGCTTGTGATTACTTTTATATATATTGTGCTTGTGTAGTTGCTCTTGTAATTAGTTAGCTTGTGTAGCTCACTAGTTTCTTGCTTGTGTAGCATAGAAGTAACTCCCTTGTGTGGCTAATTTGGTTTGTGTAACCTTGTTAGTCACTTTGCTTAGTTTGTGTAGCTAAGTATTTGCGCTCTTTAATTTGGTATTGGTTGCCTTGTTATTGAGCATTGCTAGTGAACTTAGTTGGATTTGTGCTTTTGCTTACTAGCATGTATAGGAGCTCCCTCATTGCTTGAAATACTAGTGGCATAGGTTTGTGTGACCTTGCTCCTAGAATTGGTTAGGTGAGCTCTAGTTAGCCCGGCACCTTTGTTGCTTAATTAGGATCTTTGCAAGGTGCTAGAGAACATAGATATAGGGTTGTAGTCTTGGCTAGACCGATAGTTTTAATTTCGCACTTATTTTGGTTAGCCGACCGGATTAAGTTTTAGAAACAACTATTCACCCCCTCTAGTCACCATCTTGACCCTTCATCAGGTCACCTAAAATCGATCAAATGGCTCGGATCGTTGCCAAGAGACAGAAACGAAAAATTGTGATGCTCGTGCAGGTTACACCAGCCCCACCATGAACGTTGGACTCAAACCCCACACGGACATGTCTGGAAAGAGCTTCCCGTCGCTCATTCCGCCAAGGTAACATTATAGACCTCCGCTTTCGTTTCAATTAAATCATACATTAAACCCATACATTCAAACATTGCATATGCGATCGTCGCATCTCAATGCTTCGTGTCGCGCCACGAAGAGGCGCCCGCCTCATTCGATATGAGCGGCAACTAACCGAGGTTTGAAGGTTGGCCCATAAAGGGCTCGAGGCTGCCTCACGTCAAATAGAGCCAAGGGAGAAAAACCGAGAGGAGCCCCAGCGGGCTTGCTCGACCATGCTCAGAAGCGAACAGGGACATCTCGTTTGATTCTAACCTCGAGCCAAATCCATAGAATCTCCATCGAGAATAGGCCAACGGGTCACCTAAGCCTATCGAATGGCTCGGGCATCTATCGAGAGGCGGGTTAAGAAGTAGTGGGATGCCACATGAGGGCTCTACCGACCCCATCAGCTAATGACGGACCCGAATTCCACACAAACATACCCGTTAGCGAGCTCATTGAGCGCGACACTCGAGCCGTCGAGGCAAGTGTCGTCAGCTTAGCCCCTCTGGTTGCGGAAACCGAGGACGGGGTGACGCGCAAAACATGACCGACACCTATCAGACCCCAAAGGGCTCGAGGGCTCGAGCTGCTCGATCTGAGATCAAGAGACTGAGGTTGGAAGGCTAGCCCATGAAGGGTCCGAGGTCGCCTCGCGTCAAACAAGAGCTAGGGGAGAAAACATAGATGAGTCTCAGCAGCCTTTGCCCAACCCGCATTGAGGCGGATAGGGTCATCTCAACCTTCTAGTTCAATCTCGCCTCTAGCTGAGCCTATAGAATCCCTGTTGAGGGGGAATCTGTTGGAAGATAGGTCAAGGAGCAACGGAATGCCACTCGGGGGCTTTGCCGACCCTATCGCAAAGCAACGAGATCGAATTTGGTTCGAACATCCCTGTTAGCGAGCTCATCAAGCATGTCACTTGAGCCGTTGAGACAAGTGATGTCGCCTCAACCCCTTCAGTTGTGGAAACCATGGACGGGGCGATAATCACAAAATGAGCCGACCCTTGACCAAATCCCCACCATGCGCGGGGCTCGGGGAAGGCCAGGACAACAATAAGACCAAACGCATGGGCACGAAATGATCGCTAAAATCCTAAGTAAGGGGTACATGCGAATACAAGAGTAAGTTTGCTACCCTCGCTTCGGTCTCGAGTAACATCCGACCCCAGCGACCGCAAGGGGTCAAATCTCACTCGAGGGGTGATAAAGGTATGAATACCTCCTTTTTTCAAAACAGTCGTTGCGTCAGACCTCTTCCTCGCATTAAGGCTAACGACAAGGTTTTGGGAACAGACAAATGATCATGCCTGGTAAGACTACAAAAACCCCACGCCCCGATGGCTACGGTAACTTTGCTCACCAGCATAATCGAAATTTCCCCCTTATACACCTCGGGCCCTACAGTCTTAATGAATGGAAGGATCAGATCGCATAAATCTTTTTTCTCAAACGCAGAAGCAAAGAAAGTAAGCTCAAACGAACAAAACAAAATTGCGAAACGAAATTACGAATCTGTCTGCGGACACAAAAGTACCAACACTTATCCACATATTACAGATAAATATTTATCAAACTTATTCAACTAACTACTTTCTCGGAGGGAGAACTATGCCTTTCAGCCTGTTCGCCAGGTTCCACACAATGGGAGTCACCTCCTTCTCAATCTCATCCAGCTTGGAGTTTTCGTAGCCAGGCGTGAAGCCGAGGCTCATTGCCTCCGAGTTAACTTCCGGATCATAATGAGAGCGGCAACAACAAAGGCTTGGGTGATCTCGGCGTGAAAGACGTCCTCTTCAAGCTAGCACACCTGCGCCATGATATCTATGGCACGGGTCGCAAGTGAGCCGGTTTCCTCTGGGCGCGCCACCCCCAGGTCATCGAAAACAATCCTGATGGTAGCACGCAGGAGATCATGCTCATCTCTCTCGGCCTAAAGAATCCCCCGCACCTCGGCGAGCTCCATGCCTATAACAGAACCGACCAAATCATAAGAACGTAAGTACAAAAACAATCACCGAAGCGATCAAATTCCTGTACTTAAGCTCCCATAATCCCGGTAGTCCGGAAATCATGAAGGATTTCAACCAACTCTCGACATACAAACCAAGATCGTAGTGATTCAACACAACACATCATCCGTTACAACATTTCATAAGTAGCATTTGAATTACATCCATCAGAGTTCAAATAAATATTACAAACCAAGTTTGAGTGTGCGGAAGCAACATAGTTTAGTACAAAACATCATAGTTTTCAAATACATTGCCAAGATCAGAGTCATGTCCCACAAAAGCATTATCAGGTACGAGAACTAGTAGAGACCGTGCCCAACGGTCTAGTCTTCATCCCCAGCAGGGAGAAGGCAGTACTTGCAGCAACCAAAGTAGAACTGGTCATCTGCAACAGGTGGGAAATAACCCTGAGTACGAGAAGGTACTCAGCTAGACTTACCCGACAAAAATCAGAATAAAAGACACCAAGGATCATGCAAGGCTTTTCAGGTGGGCTAGCTTGACACAGTTGCATAAAAGAGCTTAAGATTATAGTAACCAATTTAAACTTAGCATCAAGCTTATCATTATTTACCTGTCCGCTAAATTAGCACCTGTACTAGAGCACTCACTTATTAGGAGCAAACAATATTAACCATAGCAGGTATAATAAGGTTGTCATCACCATATCATCATTTCCGAACCATTATGCTATTAAGTGTATCTACATTGGAGATAAGCCCGTCAAGTTCTCACTAACCGGGAGAGACGGCGATTCGAATCGAATTACAACTCAGCTGAGGGGATATTCCTAACTCTCACCCTGGCATACTTTGCAAGGGTAGCCGTGGGTCACCTTTGGAACATCTCAGGAACCAAATTCGCGGGTTCGATCAGCGCCAGCACTCTCAGGGATTACCCTTCTGCCAGGACGATCAGGACTTTTAAATCACCTGCCCTTGGACTCACGCCTACGGCTCTCTTCCGAGGCGCACTTTATACTTATCGACTCCCGGCCTGAGGTGAGCTACTCGGCTTCGCGGTCGGTCATCGGGCCGGCCAACTAAGAGAGAGGCATGCGTTCAACATGAACAGGAAAGGCTCCAAGATCTAGTCCTTAATCGACACAGACGGAGTCACTGCAAACCGGCAAGCCTCCGTCCGGTCTTCATTTCAAATTAAGACTGGTTCTTTTCCACGATAGCAAATATAGCCAACCGTGCCACATGTATCTTCCTATATCTCGCAGGTGACAGGAAATCACCCGACTTCTACCGCGTTAAAGCAGGGCTAAGCACTACTCGAGCCTGAGCTACATAGGATTCAGGGCAACAATATCTGGACAAGGAATGGGTAACCAATGCAGCAAATGTTTGCATCCAACACCTAAACTTAATGCAACAATATATGTAATAATAATAATGTAACTGCAGTTCGGAAAATAGGAGGCTTAATATGCTCCGGGGCTTGCCTTTCACAAAGTTGCAAGGACGGTGGTCAGGGCACTCAACGGCGACCTCGTCTGGCACTTCTCCTGAAGGCTGCTCCTCCTGAACTTCCGGTGTCGGCTGCTGCTGCTCGTTCAGTTCCTCGAATTCCAGCAGGGTTACTCCTTCCGGTACACCTATTGCATGCCGATGCAAAAGATAAATACCATGGATGCATAAGGTATGACATGATGCTCATGATGAATGGATCATAGTAAGTGTTTACGAACGCATTACTGGACACTCGTTTACCGAGTAAGACTAGCCCTATTCAAATCACTTTAAGCATATTTCTAACTTAACTGAAAGAACAAGATTAACTTACCTAACTTGCATAACCTAAGATAAAGATGCTCATCTTCAGTTAAGGGCCTAACACCTAGGAACAGTACCATGAACTTAGAATAGTAAAGACATACTTAAAATAACAGTTAAAGCTTCATATGCAACAAGTAGCAACTTAATTGTATCATAACCAGAGTTCTATAACTCCAAATGACGTGCAAGAGGACATTCTGGAAAGCTTATGAAATCCTCTACAATTTATTTGTAAACATCAAAGCATGATTCTAAAGTTGACCAACTCCAATTCCAGTAGACCTAGAATCTATCCCGCAATGACAGGGTTGCTAACTTAATTATTTAATGATGGTGCAAAAGCCTAATTTGACCAAACCAAGTTTACCAACTTGTTTTTCATACCTAAGAAACATCAGAAAGTATAGTGTCAACTTCTAAATAAATTATTAAATACCCTTTTCTAATTTATCTAGTTAATTAGGTGATTAAAGCAATATATAGTAAAACTGTTCAGAAAAATCTACAAAAATTACAGTAGCTATCTCATGCTTCACATAGCCTACCATAAAAATTTCAAAGCCATTGAGTAAGTATAACAGTCTACACAAAAATGATAAGGCATACTAGCCTAAAATGGCATAATTAAGAAATCCTAATGAAAAGTGTCAAACAACAGATTTCACATTTTTCCTAGCATCATTCTAGCATAAGAATAGTACCCATCAAATTTCACCTTCACTGGATCTATAGAAAAATTATGAAAATTCACACAAGATCCACCTATTAATAAAAGGAAATTCTATAACTTAAAAACTACACATGCACTAGCTCTGAAATTTTTACCAGAGCTTCTAATAAACCAAAATAGAGGACCCACAAAATTTCATAATTTTTGGACCACAGAAACTCAAGATAAAATTCAAACAAGTTTGCATGCTTCTAAAAACACATTTCAAACTCCTATTTAATTCATCCAAGTTTTCTAAAACATGTGCTCCTATTATATTTTTATTAAATACTAGACATGACCAGGAACTTAACAAAATTAGAACCATAGCATTTGGATCTATATACTAGGAGCTACATATTTTTCAAGATGTACATAAATCTGTGAAATAAATAAACAAAATAAAATAGGAAAACAACACTCAACCCTACACGGGCCAGCCCAAGAAACGGCGGCCCGCGACTCACGCGCTGGCGCGGCCCAATGCGACGCGGCCCACGCTGGCCTCCCGCCTCAGCCGCGACGGCTGACAAGAAGGGCCCGCGCGTCAGCGAGGGAAATAGGGGAGGCGGCCTCGGCGACGGTGGAACTCAACGCCGGTGGCTTCTCCGGCGAAACCATCTACTCTACGACGTTCGCCATGAACATGCGCATCTATTGGTGACCTCAATCGGTGCTATGGTGGTGGCTAGAGGGGTCGGCGACTGACACGGCGGCGCACGGTCACGGCACGGCCGGCTCCGGTGACCCAACGACGACACAGCCCCTATCGGTGACCCTACAAGCTTCAGTGGTGTTCCTATGACCTAGCGCGTGGCCGAGGAAGGAATGGGAGCGGCGCGAGGGCAGCTGGCCGCGTGGAGCGCCAACTCCGGCGAGCTCCCGCCATGGCCGCGGTGGGGGAAAACGGCAATGCGCTCTTACCGAGGCTCAATCGACCCGGCTGAAAGGTGGAGGAGGTGGAGGAGGTCACGGCGAGGCTACAGGCGGACGGGGCAACGCGTTTTCGCGGTGGTTTGCTCGTACGGCAGTGGCGATGCTTGGTCGGCAATGGCGGACGGCCGAGCTCGCGCGTCGCTGCGTGCTGTGGGAGGAGAGGAAAAGCGAAATGGGGAGGCGAGTGCGTTCGGGCAGGCGCGAGTGGCTTCAAGTCGCGTCTGCGACGCCAGGAGGCGCACGGCGCGTGGCCAGCGCGGTCAGCCGGCCGTCGACGCGCGGCGCACACGCGTCCGGCGTTTTCTGAAAAACGCGACCACTGTAGCTTCCATTCAGTCGGGGTGAGCAGCCTGACAGCGTGACTTTGACAATGATTTACTCCTAATCCGTGACGAGTTAGTGGAAGACATGAACATCAAAGCTATAGACCTATCTTCCCTCTACAATTTCTTTTCAATGATCCACACCTAAAACTTCATGGATCAGAAGTTACATGAAGCTAAAGTTGGCTTGATGCAACTGGAAAACACTATGACTTAGAATATTTTTCTAAGTGTTGAAAACAGCATGTATCACAGACTTGTGGGCCATGTTTGACCATGTTCCACACATTTTCATGACTTGGCTATAAAACAACTTTTGTTCCTTGATAAATTAGCTACAACTTTTGTAAAGAGTGCACAGCCATGCAAAGTCTCTAAGTTGCACTTTTTAAACAGTCAAACAATGAGACTCCTATGGTCAATTCTAGTCAAACTTGCACTTGAGGGCATTTTGGTCATTTTGATCTACATGAACAATGTTCCAACAAGTAAACTAAATGTAGTTAAGGTGTATTAGACCATGATCAACCATTTTACAAAGTTGTTATACCACTTCTACTGATCACATGTGATAAAGAAAGTAAAACAAGCAATTCATACATATGTTTCAATACAATGTTTCACATGTTGCATGACCTTGTTGTTATACTATACTTGTCACATTACTACCATATTGCCATGCTTCAAGACATGGGAAATTCATGTTGCATTCATATGTTGCACTACTACCATTCACAAGCAATCCAGTACGAAACAAACAGAATAGGCGAATGTTTCATATGTATGTTTTAGGGAAAATGACATGATGAGATAGATGATGCACATGTTTATGAGACGAAATGCAATTAGTAGAAGCCAAACACCGAGGGTGTTACATGCGAGGCGGACAACTACGGCAAGCTTCAAGGCCGTCTCCTCAAAGATCCGGATCATCATGAAGAATTTCCTATTTCGACAACTACGACGGATCAGCTCACCAGAAGATTCGCGCAGCTCATAATATCCGATTCAAATCAGATTTCACGGCTATGCGCATCCGACTCGAATTCAAGTTACGTGTCCAAGGTGAAGTTTCATTTGAGTTCTTTCAAGAAACCGAGTTCTTTTTCGGCAGGATTCCAGAGCACAACCCAAAACAACTCGGATTACACTCAGAGTTCTTTCAAGAAGTCGAATTCTTTTCCATTTGGGCTCGACAACATGGCAAAATCCTATCAGGGACAGTTTGAAAGATCCTTCAATCCAATGCTTGGGATACCACTGACAGGAGCCCAGGAGGGTCTCGTGCTAACGATAACATCGCAAGACTATATCATCCACTGGCCAGGTTCCGTCCCTGAAGATAGCAGAACCCAACTAGTCGGCACAACAACAACAGCAATCCTACCCTACCAAGAAGGGGACTTAATCTGCGACATCGAGGCATCTACTAAAGTCATCAGCAACTCCGACAGTATGAAAACCAACACCAATAATAGAACGGCTCACGCACGGGAAGTACTCATGGTTTGACGTCCTTGGTCACCATTAAATCCCCTAGAAGCACCCGATGTCAGGTCATCAAATGAATCAGAATTCAACATATCACCCTTTGCCCAGGGCTACGATGGATAAACCGAGAGTCAGAAACAAGCTAGAGAAAGGAAAAACAAGTTGAAGCAAGGGCGCCAACATCATGCTAGGCAGCGCAGGGAAGCCTGGATCAGATATGAGTCAGAGTTGGCTGAATACGACAGAAGAAAATCACAACAAGAAGTCAAAGGAAGACGCACGGCAAATACGCCTTACGATAAGATTCGAGAAGCATTAGAAGAACTCAGAGCAACTTCACATCCCGGTGAGAAGTATGAACAGCTCCAAGACTTGTTCCGGTCAACGATCCCGAGAACGCATGAAAAGAGAGACCAATCAAGACTACCCGCCAGATCAACAACCCATAGGCAAGAAGATCAAAATCAAAGAAAGTCCGTTTTCGAAAGACTTGGGCCAGGTGGAAGCCATAACGGAGGAAGTAGGAAGGAACATAATCAAGGTCACCAATTTGAACAACCAAGAAAGACCAGGAGTAACGTGCCTACCCAGACAGCCTCGCAAAATTATTCCCATCAAAACAACAATTGGCCAGAAGGAGGTGCCGAATCCGAATTCAAAGATGCCGGAACACACGACAGATTTCCCTGCTTCGCAAACAGGCTTGCGTCGGTACGATTACCTCACAAGTTCAAACTGTCTAACCACTCTAAGTATGATGGCAAAACTGAACCAAGGCAATGGCTTAGAATATATTCACAATCAATTGAACTAGCCAGAGGAGACGATGATATCAAGACCCTGTTCTTTCCCATGGCACTAGAAACTATGCCCCTCCAATGGTTCGATAAATTGAACCCAGGGTCGATCAGAAATTGGGAGGACTTGCAAAGAGCTTTCTGTGAAAATTTCGCGGGTATCATCACACACCCGATCACTCATGCAAAACTGAAAGGACTCAAGCAAAAAGGAGGCAAAAGTCTCAGAAATTACTATCGACGATTCGGCGAACTACGGGCTCAAGTGCATGACATCACCGAACGAGAAGTAATTGAAGCTTTCTCTCACGGAATCATGGCTAGGTGGCAATTTCAAGACTTCTGCAAAGAAAATCTTCCTGAACAAAACAACACGGATATACGCTCGGGGGCTGCAAAAGGAAGGATATACAGTTCTTTCAAACAACTCAGATTCAAGACCCTCCAACTTTTTGTTCCAAATAGCAAGAGGCTCGGGGGCTACAGTCAGTGAGTGCACTTTTTCTTCGAAAAAGCGCACGTCACCAAAAGACTTCCTCAACGCAGACCACTTTGAGACATTACGACAAAAAGAACCTGGAACAAGCCATATTCGAGTTCTTTTTGATAAAACTTCAACGAACAATCAGAGCAACTTCAAGTCAAGATCCTCCAGCTCTTTGTTCCAAATAGCAAGAGGCTCGGGGGCTACAACCAGATGGATGTACTTTTTCTTCAAAAAGCACTCACCACTCGAAGATCCCAAGAAGCGCTACAAGGTTTCACTCCAGAAAGCACTCGGATGACGTTTGTTCCTACTCAACAAGACCTGAAGGAGCAAAACGAGACTTTCAGAGCTCAACCATGAAGTGCTCGGGGGCTTGTCGATACGGGACCCATAGGATACCTCGCAAGGGAGAAAGAAGATCTAGTCTAACTAGGATTCTTCCCATATAATCTTAGTAGTAGTACTATTTAGTAATCCTACTAGGAACTCTCATTGTAAACCGACTAGGACTCTGGCCTCCTGACTATATAAAGGAGGACAGGGCTCCTGGGGAAGGGGACAGAACAATTGAACAACAATTGTACAACACTTTACAATCAATCCAACGCAAAGGCTAACGCCGACTGGACGTAGGGTTATTACTCGATCCACGATCGAGGGCCTGAACCAGGATAAATCGACTGTCTCTTGCGTTAACCATCGAGTTCAGCATACGCCGAAGCCCGAACATACTGCCCTGGGTACCCCCGTGGCAGGCTATCGGTGCTAAAACATCGACAGCTGGCACGCTAGGTAGGGGCTTTCGGCGACTTTGCATCCGAGAGCTCGATGGACCTCGATAACATGATCTTCCCGATGGGATCAACTTTCATCTTCGGCTCATGCATCTACGAGGCGGACAACTACGGCAAGCTTCAAGGCCATCTCCTCAAAGATTCGGATCATCATGAAGAATTTCCTATTTCGACAACTACGACAGATCAGCTCACCAGAAGATTCACGCAGCTCATAATATCCGATTCAAATCAGATTTCACGGCTACGCGCATCTGACTCGAATTCAAGTTCCGTGTCCAAGGTGAAGTTTCATTCGAGTTCTTTCAAGAAACCGAGTTCTTTTTCGGCAGGATTCCAGAGCACAACCCAAAACAACTCGG
Source organism: Miscanthus floridulus (assembly GCF_019320115.1). Classification (NCBI taxonomy): domain Eukaryota; kingdom Viridiplantae; phylum Streptophyta; class Magnoliopsida; order Poales; family Poaceae; genus Miscanthus; species Miscanthus floridulus. The sequence continues at coordinate 7,795 of NW_027096376.1, read as the reverse complement.
ATTACACTCAGAGTTCTTTCAAGAAGTCGAATTCTTTTCCATTTGGGCTCGACAACATGGCAAAATCCTATCAGGGACAGTTCGAAAGATCCTTCAATCCAATGCTTGGGATACCACTGACAGGAGCCCAAGAGGGTCTCATGCTAACGATAACATCGCAAGACTGTATCATCCACTGGCCAGGTTCCGTCCCTGAAGATAGCAGAACCCAACTAGTCGGCACAACAACAACAACAGCAATCCTACCCTACCAAGAAGGGGACTCGATCTGCGACATCGAGGCATCTACTAAAGTCATCAGCAACTCCGACAGTATGAAAACCAACACCAATAACAGAACGGCTCAGGCACGGGAAGTACTCATGGTTCAACGTCCTCGGTCACTATTAAATCCCCAGAAGCACCCAATGTCAGGTCATCAGATGAATCAGAATCCAACATATCACCCTTTGCCCAGGGCTACGATGGAGAAACCAAGAGTCAAAAACAAGCTAGAGACAGGAAAAACAAGTTGAAGCAAGGGCGCCAACACCGTGCTAGGCAGTGCAGGGAAGCCTAGATCAGATATGAGTCAGAGTTGGCTGAATACGACAGAAGAAAATCACAACAAGAAGTCGAAGGAAGACGCATGGCAAATACGCCTTATGATAAGATTCGAGAAGCATTAGAAGAACTTAGAGCAACTTCACATCCCGGTGAGAAGTATGAACAGCTCCAAGACTTGCTCCGGTCAACGATCCTGAGAACACATGAAGAGAGAGACCAATCAAGACTACCTACCATATCAACAACCCACAGGCAAGAAGATCAAAATCAAAGGAAGTCCGCTTTCGAAAGACTTGGGCCAGGTGGAAGCCATAACGGAGGAAGTAGGAAGGAACATAATCAAGGTCACCAATTTGAACAACCAAGAAAGACCAGGAGTAAGGTGCCTACCAAGACAGCCTCACAAAATTATTCCCATCAAAACAACAATTGGCCAGAAGGAGGTGCTAAATCCGAATTCAAAGAAGCCAGAACACACGACAGATTTCCCTACTTCGCGAACAGGCTTGCGTCGGTACGATTACCTCACAAGTTCAAACTGTCTAACCACTCTAAGTATGATGGCAAAACTGAACCAAGGCAATGGCTCAGAATATATTCACAATCAATTGAACTAGCCAGAGGAGACGATGATATCAAGACCCTGTTCTTTCCCATGGCACTAGAAACTATGCCCCTCCAATGGTTCGATAAATTGAACCCAGGGTCGATCAGAAATTGGGAGGACTTGCAAAGAGTTTTCTGTGAAAATTTCACGGGTATCATCACACACCCAATCACTCATGCAGAACTGAAAGGACTCAAGCAAAAAGGAGGCGAAAGTCTCAGAAATTACTATCGACGATTCGGCGAACTGCGGGCTCAAGTGCATGACATCACCGAACGAGAAGTAATTGAAGCTTTCTCTCACGGAATCATGGCTAGGTGCCAATTTCAAGACTTCTGCAAAGAAAATACGAGAAACAATGAAGAGTTTAGACGAACAGTAGAAAAGATGATTACTGCAGAAGAAAAAACACGAGAGAGGTTCCCGGATAGAAGCAACCAGGACAACCCGGACAAGCAAAAACATCGAAATAGCAGACATCAAGAAAGAAAACGTAGACCAGACAATACCGTGGCAATGGCCGACAAATCAAAGAAGCTTTCCAAACCCAGAAGATATGATGACATTGAAAACATACGTTGCCCATTGCACCCCAGTGGGAGACACACCATCGGAAATTGCTACACTTTCAATGATCGATACACAAGAAAAGATAGTAAGGAGAACACCAAAGAGGACAATCAGAAAAAAGATGAAGACAACCACGAGGACAAAGGATTCCAAAAACCCAGGGGAATGGTAGCAGTGATCTTCTCAGGGGCTCCAGATTATAGAAGCAAACATCAAGAAAAACTAGCACTACGGACTATCATGACAGCAGAACCGGCTACACTAAGATATCTCAATTGGTCACAGTATCCTATCCAATTTACCAGAGAAGACCAATGGACTAGCGTGGGAAACGCAGGCCATTATCCACTGGTTCTAGATCCAACTATTGCTGGTATGACTGTCACCAAAGTATTAATCGACGGGGGAGCCAGACTCAACATCATCTTTTCAGAAACACTAAGGAAGATGGGACTACAACTCGCCGGGATGATCACACCAACAAGCACACCTTTTTACGAAATAGTACCCGGCAAAGCAGCCATGCCGCTCGGACAAATTACTCTACCAGTCACTTTTGGAACACCCTCGAACTACCAAACAGAATTCATCAAATTTGAGGTGGCGGACTTTGAGTCATCGTACCACGCAATTCTCGGACGACCGGCACTAGCAAAATTCATGGCGATACCGCATTACCCGTATTTGCTGCTCAAGATGCTAGGACCTAATGGAGTACTTTCCCTTCGAAGTGACTTGAAACGCGCTTTTGACTGCGATGTTCAAGCAAACCAGATTGCAGCCAGAGCACAAGATGACCAAAGTAGAAAAGAAATGGCCACAATTGCTGCAGAGATGAGCCAAGAAGAATTAGAAATACCGGCTAAAAAGCCCAGCATCATCACACCACCAAAAGAAGCCGACGTCAAGCAAATCGACTTGGGCACTGGTGATACCTCCAAGACAGCAACCATCAGTGCTCACCTCTCGGCAAAATAGGAACTCGCGCTCACCAACTTTCTTCGGGACAACAAAGATATCTTTGCTTGGAAGTCGGCCGACAGAATAAAGAGATTACTCGTATACGGGGATTCAGCAGTAGTCATCAACCAAGTCAACAAAGATTGGGATTGCACCAAAGAAAACATGGGTGCTTACTGTGCTGAAATATGGAAACTTGAAAAACATTTCCAAGGATTAGAAATTCTACACATCCTGCGCGATTCCAACATTGCAGCAGATGTCCTCGCCAAGCTCGGATCAGACAGAGCGAAGGTTCCACCCGACGTATTCATAGAAGAGCTATCAGTTCCCTCTATCAAACAACCCGGTGAAACAACCCCTAAAATTCAGGCTAAAGGCGTTCAGATCTTGGTAATCAACACTTCATGGAGCCAAGTTTTCATCGACTATATCAAAGAAAATAAATTGCCAGCAGATAAAGCAGAAGCCACCCAAGTTGTTCGCAGAAGCAAAAACTACGTTCTAGTAGGAGATAGACTTTACAGAAGAGCAGCATCATCAGGAGTACTCCTAAAATGTGTCTCATTTGAAGAAGGCAAAGAGATCCTAGATGAAATACACTCAGGTTGCTGTGGAAATCATGCCGCTTCAAGAACACTGGTTGGCAAAGCATTTCGCACCGGATTCTACTGGCCAACCGCTTTGAAAGACGCAGAAGAACTTGTCAAAAAATGCAAAGGTTGCCAAATGTTTGCAAGACAAGCCCATGTGCTAGCTCATAATCTTATCTGCATCCCACCCTCTTGGCCTTTTTCCTGCTGGGGGCTGGATCAAGTAGGACCTCTGAAGAAAGCAAAAGGCGACTTCGAGTACATCTTTGTAGCAATCGACAAGTTCACCAAGTGGATTGAATACAAACCACTCGCGAAATACAGCGCAGCCAAAGCAGTCGAGTTCATCCAAGACATTATGCACCGCTTCGGCATGCCCAACCGAATCATCACAGATCTAGGCTCCCCCTTCACAGCTACAGAATTCAAAAGCTGGGCACAAGACTGTGGTTTCAGTATAGACTATGCGTCTGTTGCACATCCAGAAGCCAACGGACAAGTAGAAAGGGCTAATGGACTCATACTAGCCGGATTAAAACCAAGGTTATACGAAGAACTAGTGGACTAAGGGTCCAAATGGATTGAAGAATTACCTAAAGTAGTATGGGGGCTACGAACTGAAATAAGCAGAGCAACAGGCTACTCACCCTTCTTCCTAGTTTACGGGTCAGAAGCCGTACTGCCTGCCGATTTGATCTAGACATCACCAAAGATAGAACAATACGATGAAGGAGAAGCAGAACATACAAGATTAGAACTCGATAGCTCAGAAGAAGTCAGAGTAAACGCTACCCTCCAATCAGCCAGATACCTACAAGGTTTAAGACGACACTACAACAAGAGTACCCATCCTCGATCATTACAAGTCAGAGACTTAGTGCTAAGAAGGATACAAAAAACTGACGGACGACATAAACTACTCAGTCCATGGGAAGGTTCGTTCATTGTCACAAAAGTCACCGGACCAGGCACATACAAGTTAATAGCCGAAGATGGAAGAGAAGTCAACAATACATGGCACATCAGCCAGCTAAGAAGATTCTACGCATAAAAACAACTCAAGAAAAAACAGATATGTAAGCCACAAGGGACCAACGTTCACAATCGACAAAGGACAATATTCCTCGACAACATATGTATTAGTCTATATTCATGATCAATAAAGATGATATTCATCCACAGCATGTCTTGTCATGACTTTCAACGAGTTGTTTTCACGAAACAAAAGAGCAAAATGGCTGAAACATGCCTGAGCCTACCGGCCGAGAGCAAAATAGTTGAAAAGATGCTTGAGCCCGCCGATGAGGGTAGCTAATAAGCTAACACCCGAACAAAAGAGCAAAATGGCTGAAACATGCCTGAGCCTACCGGCCGAGAGCAAAATAGCTAAAAAGATGCTTGAGCCTGCCGATGAGGGTAGCTAATAAGCTAACACCCGAACAAAAGAGCAAAATGGCTGAAACATGCCTGAGCCTACCGGCCGAGAGCAAAATAGCTGAAAAGACGCTTGAGCCCGCCGATGAGGGTAGCTAATAAGCTAACACCCGAAACAAAAAAGCAAAATGGCTGAAAACATGCCTGAGCATCCCGGCCGAGAGCAAAATAGCTGAAAAGACGCTTGAGCCCGCCGATGAGGGTAGCTAAAAGCTAACACCCGAAACAAAAAGCAAAATGGCTGAAAACATGCCTGAGCATCCCGGCCGAGAGCAAAATAGCTGAAAAGATGCTTGAACCCGCCGATGAGGGTAGCTAAAAGCTAACACCTAAAACTAGTCGACCGAAAATTAAGCTTAAAAAGACCCTCCAGCTCTTCATTCCGGAAAGCAAGAGGCTCGGGGGCTACATCCAGATAGGAATACTTTTTCCTCAGAAAAGCACAAGCGCCACTCAAGAAAGCACTCGGATGCCAAAGTTTGTCAAGGCAACATTCTATGCCGAGTCGTTTTACATAGCGCAGACGAAAGGTTGTCAACACAAAGATCTACATCTAACAAGTCATAGCGCGGACAAAGCACTCGACAGATCACGAAAGAGGAAGAAAAGAAAAGTACTCGACAAATCGAGGGATTTCGTTAGGATAATGCACAGAGTGGTTTACAGGGCAGAGACGAAAATGGGGCAAAGTACTCAGCAAGTCAAGTAACTCCGACCACACCCGGGCAAAGAATACATCAACGAAAATAAAGAATCTTCATTTGAAGAGGAGTGTAATATTATAAGAGGCTGGTCAATTGGATCAAGCATTGTCATTAGGAAGGGAAATATCAATATTAAGACTGTCTACAACCCTACTGGCTAAACCTTCGACCTCAGGCTCCATCCTCTCAACGGCATCAAGGTACTCTTGGCTATCAGCTTCCTCTGCTATCTTGGATAGAGGCGCCTCTGGAACAAGGACCCGGACCTGGGCCAGCACATTCTTGGTACATACTTGAGCGCATTTCTTCGCGAACTCTTGGAAACGAGTCGGAATCCGAGGAATGAACTGAGCCCAAGATTGCCCATCATCCACTGGAGTCCGGAGAACATCAGCTACTGAACGAAAGGATTTCCAAAAAACGTTCCAATTTTTAGTAGCCGTCGCCAGCTTCCCAGACAAGTCTTCAATAGTTTTTTGGGCCTACACAAGATCTTTATCAGCTCCACGCCTGATCAACTTAGCAAGTGCAAGTTCTTCTTCAGCATGAGTAATTACCTCCTCAGCCTTATTATGACTTGTACGAATGAGAGTCTTCATTTCATCAATGCCCTCCGAGAGCTTTTTTCCTTCAACTCGGAGAGCTGGACAAGACACCAAACAACAAGTCAGCAGGAGGGAAAGGTTTGAATACTGAAAGAAACAAAGAGAACCCGGAATACCTTTACATTCTTTCTTCACGGCTTCCAAGCTCTTCAAGGCCTCCGAGTTCATCGAGGCCTCCCAGATAGCAGCATCTTTCTGTTTCTCCAACTCCTGGGCAACAGTGTCTCTCTGTTTCTCTACCTCTACCACCCGGGCATGGAGAGCCTTTTTCTCTTTTTGATGCGACTTACGCTCAGCCTCCAACTTGGCCCGGAGAAGGTCAAGGTCAGTCTTCAGAGAACTTACCTCGGAGGACAACTTCTTCTCGTTTTCAGACGAAAAGAAGAAGCCGGTATGGTCATGAGAGAAAGTCTAAACAATTAAAGATAGAGAAAATAAGGCGTAAGGACGAAGGCAAAACAAATGGCCTAAGAAAGAATCTCAGAAAAACTTACGTGAAGCTTCTCCCCGAAAGAAGTCGCAGAGGACGCCAAGCTCCCCCAAGCTACGGTCAGCTCCGATAGCCGATGGGTGGCATCGAACTGTTGCACCACGTCATCGGTAAAAGAGGGACCGCTGGAAGCGAGAGAAGGGGAAGGAGAGGCCGGCTGGGGCGAAGAAGGAACGACCAAAGTAACCTCCCGGGAAGCCAAAGCCAATCCCTCAGAAGGACCCGACGCGACGGCCACAGTCACCTCCGGGGCAGCCAAGACCGCAACTTCGCCAGGTAGCTCTGAAGCCCCCGCAGCAACTTCACCAACAGTATGTTGCGATTCCTGAGGCTCGAAACTCAATGGCACGGCGGAAGGCTGAGAAGAAGTCGATGAAGAAACGAGAGAAGACGAAACACTGAAAATTGATAAAAGAAATCACCGATGAGAACCAGAAGAAGGAAGACAGAAGCAAAAGGATGAAACCAGAATCTACTCACCCAGCCACTTTCTTCTTCGTGAAGCCAAAAGAAGGCCTCGTAGGGGGGACCACGACGGCGAAAACGTCCCCGCCACCCGACGACGGGAGCGGGATAGCAGATACCGGAGCCACGGAAGAAGCCGGGGCTGGAGCCGTGGAAGAACTCTGCACTGGAGGAGCGGTAGAGCTCGGTACCGAGGCTACCAAAGAACTCGACACTGGAGCTTCAGAAGAAGTCGGCGCGGGAGCCTCAGAAGAACTCGTACCCGACGTCCAGTTAATTCAAAAAGTTCAAGACTAAAAGTCAAGACAAAGAAGAGAAATTCAATGCAACAGGAATATGAAAACAACTCACCATCGCATGATGAGGGGTACTTTGTCATCCTCCTCTCCCTCAACCAAGGAAACAAGAGCACCTGCTGAAAAAAGAATAAAAAGTACTCGGTTCAAGAGAAAAACAGGAAAACAAAGGAACAAAGAGTATTAAATGTGCTCACCTAAGAGCATGCTAGCAACAACTGGAGTACCTAAGAGAGTACTTGGTTTGCGAGGCTTCTTGGAGACAGGCAGGCCAGATGAAGACCCATCCATTCGCCCCCTCTTTGGGACACTATGAGGACCACAAGGGACTAGACGAGGAACATATTCTTCATATACATCAACAAATCCGGAAGAAACTCCAGGAAGCGCTGTGGAGGTTGGGGACTTACTAGTTGCAGAAGTTCCAGCAAGTTTATCCCCAGTCTCCGCCACGATAGGGAGAACATCAAGAGGGATCGGGTCAACAAAGTTCCGCCCAAGCTCCTACGAAAAAGGATAAGATAG
>NW_027096375.1:9511-40000 GCF_019320115.1 Miscanthus floridulus | reverse complement strand
GTGACCTCTCTCAAACCCTCATATTTTTCAAAATATTTTGCCTTAGGCTATAATTCTTTTTAGGAAAATAGGCAATAAGAGGGCAAATTGAACGAAACGACAAAGCAACATTCATGCATATGCAATACTTATAAGTAAATCTAGTTGCTTGTCAAGTTTGATCCAAGGTTAAGCTTCTTCACACGCTTTTCGGCGGTTATCTTAACCATGTTAGATAAGCCCTATATGCATTGCCAAAATTAAACATGTTGTATATTACAATGAATGCAAGGGACAACACATGCTCAATTTTTAGTGAAGTTGCTAAAGTCAAGTACATTGAGCTCATTCCGCAATCTACAAAATATAGCCTCATCTAGCAGTTTTGTGAAGATATCCGCTAATTGATCATTGGTTCTTACACCTTCTAGTGATATATCATTTTTAGCAACATGATCTCTTAGAAAGTGATGACGGATATCTATGTGCTTGGTGCGAGAGTGTTGAACTGGATTATTTGCAAGTTTTACCGCACTTTCATTATCGCACAAAAGAGGTACCTTTTCTAGAACTACACCATAGTCTAGCAAAGTTTGTTTCATGTATAATATTTGTGCACAACAAGCACCTGTGGCAATGTATTCCACTTCAGCGGTGGACAAAGCCACACTATTTTGTTTCTTGGAGGACCAAGACACAAGTGATCTACTAAGCAAATGGCACCCTCCGAATGTGCTTTTTCTATCAACTTTGCATCCGGCATAATCCGAATCGGAATAATCAATTAATTCAAATATAGCTCCTTTGGGATACCAAAGACCAATGCTTGGTGTGTGCTTAAAATACCTAAGGATTCTTTTTATGGCAATTAAATGTGTTTCCTTTGGACTAGCTTGAAATCTAGCACACATACACACACTAAACATGATGTCGGGCCTAGATGCGGTTAAATATAACAAGCTACCAATTATAGAACGGTAGAGAGTTTGATCAACCAGGTTACCTCCCTCATCTAGGTCGAGATGTCCATTGGTAGGCATTGGTGTCTTGATTAGCTTACATTCATCCATCTTGAATCTCTTGAGAAGATCTTTTATGTATTTCTCTTCAGAGATGAAGATACCTTCTTTCATTTGCTTGACTTGAAAACCAAGAAAGAATGTAAGCTCACCAATTATGGACATCTCAAACTCCTTTGACATCAATTCACCAAATTCTTTACATGAGTCTTCATTTGATGATCCAAAGATGATATCATCAACATATACTTGACAAATGAAGATATGCCCATCAAGCTTCTTGGTGAATAGTATGGTGTCGACCTTCCCAATGGTGAAGCCCTTCTCAATGAGGAAGTCCCGAAGGCGCTCATACCAAGCTCTTGGGGCTTGCTTATGCCCATATAGTGCCTTGAACAACCTATAAACATAATTAGGATATCTAGGGTCTTCAAACCCAGGAGGTTGATCAACATAGACTAGTTCATTAATAAAGCCATTTAAAAATGCACTTTTCACATCCATTTGATATAGTTTCATTTCATGATGTGATGCATATGCAAGAAGGATACGGATGGCTTCTAATCTTACAACCGATGCAAAGGTCTCTCCAAAATCCAAACCTTCAACTTGAGAGAACCCCTTTACAACTAGTCTTGCCTTGTTCCTCACAACAACACCTTGATCATCTTGCTTGTTGTGGAACACCCACTTTGTTCCAATGACTCTTGCACCTTTTGGTCACTCTTCGAGAGTCCAAACTTCATTACGACTGAAGTTGTTCAACTCTTTATGCATGGCATTGATCCAATCTAGATCTTTTAGAGCTTCTTCTACCTTGGTAGGCTCATAGCAAGAGACAAAAGAGTGATGAGCAATAAATGAAGTAAGTTTTTGAGATCGAGTCATTACACCCTTTGATGGACTCCCTATGATGAGATCTTGTGGATGATCTTGTAGGAGAGGTGTATTTCTTCTATTGACCACTTGGGGAGGAGGTTGTAGAGCATCAACATCTTGTGCTTGTACCACCATTTGCTCATGGGAGATATGAGTATCTTCATTTTCTACTCTCCCATCTTTTTCACCATCTTGTGGCACACTTGATGAAGAGGGTTGATCAATGACTTGTACATCATCTTTTGGCTTGATGTCTCCCACCAGAATATTCTTCATAGCCTCCCTCAATGGTTCATCACCTACATCATCAAGATTCTCATGTGCTCCTTGGGAGCCGTTAGATTCATCAAATTCCACATCATATGTTTCTTCAACCAAGCCGGTGGCATGATTAAATACTCTATATGCTTTGGACTTTGATGAGTAACCAATAAGAAAACCAATATCACAACGTCTTTGGAACTTCCCTAGGTGTTGCCGCTTCTTATAGATGTAGCATTTGCAACCAAACACCCTAAAGAAGATGTCCGGCTTCTTCCCATTTAGCAACTCATAAGGTGTCTTGCCAAGGAACTTTTGAAGGAATAGACGGTTGGATGCATAGCATGCAGTGTTGATTGCTTCCACCCATAGGGCTTCAGGGGTGTTGTACTCATCTAGCATTATCCTTGCAAGAGTGATCAAAGTCCGATTCTTCCTCTCAACTACACCATTTTGTTGAGGAGTATAAGTTGCGGAGACTTCTTGCTTGATCCCAACTTCATCACAATAGGCTTCAATGTTTGTGTTATTAAATTCTTTCTCATTGTCACTTCTAATCTTTTTGAGCTTCACTTTAAATTCATTTTGAGCTCTCTTGGCAAACTTCTTGAAGCAAGATGCAACTTCGGATTTATCATGAAGGAAGAATACCCATGTATACCTTGAATAGTCATCCACAATCACAAGACAATAGAGATTCCCTCCCAAACTCTTGTATGTTGTTGGTCCAAATAAATCCATGTGTAGGAGTTCTAGCACTCTTGTGGTTGACATAAAAGCTTTGGTTGGATGAGTATTTGCAACTTGCTTGCCGGCTTGACATGCACTACAAAGCTTGTCCTTCTCAAACTTTGCATCCTTCAACCCTCTCACCAAATCATTCCTCATAAGATTCTTGAGTGAGCTCATCCCAACATGAGCAAGTCTTCTATGCCATAGCCACCCAAGTGTTGTTTTGGTGAATAGGCAAGTCTTCAAGTTTGCATCTTCGGAGGTGAAGTCCACTAGATATAGGTTGTTGTATCTAAATCCATTGAATATCACTTGATTGTCATCTACCTTGGATACAACAACCTCTTTCTTGGTGAACAAGCATTGGAAGCCAAGATCACACAATTGTCCAACGGATAGCAAGTTGAAGCTCAATAAAGCAACATAGAGCACATTGGAGATGGAATGATCATTTGATATTGCCACTTTGCCCAATCCTTTAACCTTGCCCTTTGAATTATCTCCAAATGTTATTTTCTCTTGTCCATCTACCTCTCCATCTAGTGAGGTGAACATACAAGGATCACCGGTCATATGTTGAGTGCAACCACTATCAATAACCCATTGACTTCCATCGGTCTTGTAGTTTACCTACACACAAGAGATTCAAGCTTTAGGAATCCAAACTTGTTGAGGGCCCTTCACCTTCTCAACAAGTGACTTAGCCACCCAAATCTTCTTAGGCCTATTCTTGTTAGGGGGACCTAAGAACATGACTTTCATCTTTCCACTAGAGTCCTTTCTAAGCATGTAGTGAGCATTGAAGGCAAAGGGTCTAGCATGCTTGGGCAAGGGTTATGGCGGTGGAGTTTGACACTCATGAGCAAAGTGGCCTTCTTGTCCACACTCAAAACATCTCTTTGGCTTTGGCTTTGGCTTCGATTGTTGTTGTTGAACTTGAGCCTTCTTCTTCTCAATACTTGCCACATATCCAATGCCACTTCTATCCATCTTCATGATGGCGTTCATGAGTAGCTCGCTTTGGAGGTGCTTGCCTCTAGCAAACTTGCTCAATCTAATTTTGATATGCTCTTTCTCCAACTTGAGCTTCTTATTTTCTTCCTTAAGAGCATCATCTTTCTTTTCTTCCTTGAGCTTCTTGTTTTCTTCTTTGAGATTCTCATTCTCAAGAATCAACTCTTTGTCATGATCAAGAGTTTGTAGCACAATGGTGTTGTGGCTTTTCATTTCTTCAAGATCTTTCATGAGCTTCTCATTTATGTTCTTGAGCTTGAGATATTCATCATAGTCATTACACTCAACCACTTGCTTGCCTTTGCCACTAGATCCTTGCTCAATGCTTTCATCAATCAAATCATCACATGATGTAGCTATATCAATCTTAACAACATGGTTAGTAGCATCATGTCGCTCATTTGGTAGGAATTCTTGAGCAATGACAAGAGTATCATGATTGATCTTAAGAGTTGTATACTCATCTTTTAGCTTGTTGTGATTAGTGATGAGTTCATTGTGCACCCACTCAAGTTTATCATGTTTATCTTTAAGCTCTTTCTTGGAAGATTTGAGCTCCTTGAGTTTGGATGATATAGCATCATTAGTTTCTCTAAGCTCATCATTAGCCTTTTCCAATATATCACACTTAGCTAAGAGTGAATCATTTTTAGCATCAAGCTTTTCATTTGTAGCTCTACTCTTTCTAATAATCTTAGTGTATTTTCTTAGTATTTTGACAAGATCATCATATGTAGGTGAATCATCATCATCGCTATCGCTATCTTCATCACTAGCTTGCTCATCATCACTACTATCATCACTCTTAGTTACCTTGCATTCATCCTTGGCCATAAGGCATAGGTGTGTAGAGGATGATGGCGATGGTGGCGGTGAAGATGCAAGATCAATAGCAATGACGGACACCTTCTCATTGTCACTATCATCATCGGATGATCCACTTGATGAATCAATGTCCATGAGCTAATCACCAACAATGTAGGCCTTTCCACTCTTCTTCTTCTTGTGGATGTCCCTCTTCTTGCCATCTCTCTTCTTGTATGGCTTGTTCTTTTTCTTCTCATCTTCATCTTCATTGCTTGAGTCATCTTTCTTGCCCTTGTTCTTGTTCTTGAACTTGTCTTACTTGGGCTTCGTGCATTGATGAGCTAGATGGCCAAGTTCACCACAATTGTAGCAATCCATCTCAGAGATTGGCTTTCTTCTTGAGCTAGTGAAGAACTTCTTCTTCTTGCCATCAAACTTGATGCCACTCTTGTTTAGCTTCTTTAACATCTTGGTGGTCTTCTTCACCATGAGAGCAAGACTTTCTTCATCATCTTCTTCATCACTTGAGCTCTCATACTCAAGTCTTGCTTTGCCTTATCTTGGCTAGCTTTGAATGCTAAGTCCTTCTCTTTCTTCTTTGTAGAGGATGAGCCATCTTGTGGCATGATGTGCATGTACATCTTATGAGCATTGATCTTTCCCAAGATTTGTGTCGGTGTAGCAGCGGAAAGATCACCTTGATGTAGCATGGTCACAACATGCCCATATTTGTCAATGGGGAGGACACTTAAGATCTTTCTCACAACGTCGGATGGTGACATTTGAGTAAGTCCAAGCCCATTGACTTCCTCTACAAAAACATTTAAATGAGAATACATCTCATTAGCACTTTCTTTGGGAAGCATCTCAAAAGAATTTAGCTTTTTAATCACAAGATGATAGCGTTCCTCACTCTCACTCTTGGTTCCCTCATGGAGCGCACAAATGTCCGACCATAGTGCATGGGCGTCTTTGTGGTTCCTTACACGGTTAAACACATCTTTGCAAAGGCCTCTAAAGATGGTGTTTCGAGCCTTTGCATTCCATTTTTCATAGTTAACCTCATCGCCTTGTAGGTTAGTTGCATCCCGAGGTTTTGGGAAGCCTTGAGAGGTGGCTCTAAGAATACCAACGTCTAGAGCTTCTAAGTATGCCTCCATGCGGATTTTCTAATATAGAAAGTCATCTCCCTCAAAGATAGGAGGAGGTCCATCCCCATGAGACATCTTGCTCTAAGGGTTAAGCTTAAAAATGTGAGCATGAGGCTCTGATACCAATTGAAAGGATCAAGATGCCCAAGAGGGGGGGGTGAATTGGGCTAATTCTAAATTTTCTTGCAATAATCAAATCCTACGGATAGCCCAATTAACCCCTTGTGCCTAGAAAAGTGTTTCTATCAAACTAACGCACAAAGGACTTGCAACCTATATTCCAAACTTACTCTAGCATGGCAATTCTATGAATGTAAAGACAAGTATTGAATTGCTCAAAGTAAATGCTCAAAGTAAAGAGAGAGAGGAACGCGATGATGTTTTGCTGAGGTATCGGAGAGTCGCCACTCCCCACTAGTCCTCGTTGGAGCACCCACGCAAGGGTGTAGCTCCTCCTTGATCCACGCAAGGATCAAGTGCTCTCTATGGGTTGATTCTTTGACACTCCGTCACGGTGAATCACCCAAAGCCGCTCACAACTTGAGTTGGGTCACCCACAAGCTCCGCTGGGTGATCACCAAGCTCCCAATCACCACCAAGCCATCTAGGTGATGGGGATTACTAAGAGTAACAAGCACGAACTCTCACTTGACCACGCGAAGCCTAATGAGAAGATGGATGCACACTTGACTACTCTTGATTCACTAATGAGGCTACTCTCTTGGATTCTCAAATCTCAATCACCTCACTAGGACCTTGCTCTTCTTGGCACTCACAAACATGTTTCTTAGCTGTTGGAATGAGCAAAAGTGACTCAACACATGAGTGGAGCTTCTATTTATAAGGCAGCCTGAAAAACAAACCGTTATGAGCTTCTGCGGGGTGACCGGATGCTCCGGTTGTACTGACCGAACGCTCCGGTCAGTTCAACCTGCAAACCAGTGAAAATGTGTTGATCGAACGCTGGCAGGGTCCGGTCACCACTGAATAGACGTGTCTGGTCACATTAAACCCTTGCTGGAACCTTACTGGACTCGACCATATGCTGAACCCTCAGGGTCCGGTCAGTACTGACCGGACGCGTCCGGTCACAGATTCCCTTCTCTGGAACCTTACTAGAGTCGACCGGACATTGCCTTTCAGCATCCAGTCACTTGACCTCTCCAGCGTCTGGTCGCACCGAACGCAGACTGCTGATCAAATGAACTGACTGGACCCTGCGGCCAGCGTCCAATCACACCGGGGCCAGCGTCTGGTCAGCATTTGACCCTCCATTCACTTCCAACTCTCAAACATATGTGAATGAAGTTTGCTCCAAAGGATCTTAGGCATTCATAGGAGCTACCTAGAGCTAGTTTTAACAAGTGTGCACCACACCTAACTCACTAGACTCAACTAGGTCAAGCTACCCATCCATACCCCCCTTAATAGTATGGCCAAAGGAAAAACAAAGTCCTAAACTACTCTAAGTGTCACTCTAACTCCAATCGACACTTAGAACTAGTCATCCTTAACCTTGTCATCCATCATTTGAAAACTGAAACGATTTCTATCGTAGGGGCATGACAACATTGATTGCCCAATTGATCTCCATTATCATGACCTAACTTACTTGTCTCTGCAAAACACACATTAGTCATAGTAATCTTGCATTGTCATTAATCACTAAAACCTAACTAGGGGCCTAGATGCTTTCATTAGTGCATTAGATTCATCAGTTCCTTGGTCCTGCTGGATACTATCGACGCTTCATCCTAGATTTCTCTAAGATAGCTCAGCCAATAACCAAGTTGCTCTAGAAAGATGCCAAGTTTGTTTGGAGCCTGGCTTGTGAAGAAGCCTTCCAAGCTTTGAAGAACCTTCTTACCACTGCTCCTATCCTAGCCCAACCAGATATCGATAGACCTTTTGATGTATATTATGATGCCTCAAAGCTAGGGTTCAGATGTGTGCTTATGCCAGATGGGCGTGTGATAGCTTATGCTTCGCGCTAACTAAAAAAGCACGAAGTGAATTGCCCCACCCATGATTTAGAGCTGGCTGCTGTGGTCCAGGCTCTAAAAATTTGGAGGCATTATTTGTTAGGCAACAATGTACACATTTTTACAGATCATAAGATCCTCAAATATATTTTTACTCAGTCTGGGTTAAACATGAGGCAAAGGAGGTGGTTGGAATTGATCAAGGATTATAACTTAGAGGTACATTACCACCCAGGAAAGGCCAATGTGGTAGCTGATGCTTTGAGCCAGAAGTCATATCAGGTTGAAGAAACACCTTTGTCTCTCAACCATGTAGAGGTGCTGGCTCACATTGCCTTAGTCTTAGAATTACTTGAGCAGATTATTATGGAGCAAAGGCAAGACACTTTAGAAATTCCTCACATCAAGAAATTGATTGCCAAAGGGCATGGTTCTCAGTTTAGTATTGATGAGCAAGGGGTAGTAAGGTACAAGAATAGATTGGTGGTTCCATCAAATGAGGAGATTAGAAGGAAGATTTTGAATAAAGCTCACTATTCCAAATTGTCTATCCATCCTGGCAGCAATAAGATGTACCATGATTTGCGCCACTTGTATTGGTGGTCCAACATGAAGCAGGACATCACCAAGTATGTCACGGAGTGCGACACTTGTGGGAGAGTTAAGGCCGACCACATGCGTACTCTAGGATATTTGCAACCCTTGCCCATTCTTGTGTGGAAATGGGAAGATATATCCATGAATTTCATTATAGGTTTACCCCGCACATCCTAGGGCTATAACTCTATTTGGGTCATTGTGGATCGCCTTACCAAGTCAGCTCATTTTCTCCTAGTGAATTCTAAATATTCTACCAGAAAGTATGCCGAGTTGTATTTGGACCAGATTGTGACCCTGCATGGAGTCTCTCTTACTATTATTTCTGATAGAGGGTCAGTTTTTATCTCTCACTTCTAGGAGCAACTCCAAGAGTGTCTTGGTACTAGTCTCCTCTGTAGTTTAGCCTATCACCCATAGACTGATGGCCAAACAGAAAGGGTAAACCATGTACTGGAAGATATGTTGAGAGCTTGTGCCATTTCTTTTCTAGAGAAGTGGGACGGATGCTTAAACTTAGCTGAGTTTTCCTACAATAATAGCTATCAAGAAAGCATTCGTATGGCACCCTTTGAAGCTCTATATGGGAAGAAATGTAGGACACCACTCAACTGGGTTGAAGTGGGAGACCATGGATGCTTTGGGCCTAACTTCATCAAAGAAGCTCGAGAGCAAGTCAGCATTATTTAGAGTCATTTGAAGGCAGCTTAGAGCCGACAGAAAGCTTATGCGGACAAGCGAAGAAGGCCCTTGTAGTTTGCAGTTGGAGATTATGTGTACCTCAAGGTGTCTCCTATGAAAGGGGTGCATCGATTTGGTGTCCATGGCAAGCTAGCTCCTCAATACGTGGGTCCTTACAAATTTTTGAAGCAGTGTAGCCTAGTTGCTTATCATCTCCAACTTCCAGATATTTTATCGGTGGTACATGATGTGTTCCACGTATCTCAGTTGAAGAAATGTTTGTGGGTACCTGATGAAGCTATGGAAATTGAAGGGCTTCCCCTCTAGCCTGACTTGACGTATATTGATCATCCTTTCAAGATCCTAGATGAGAAAGAAAGAGTGACTCAGAACCATGTGATAAAGTTCTACAAGGTCCAATGGCAAAACCACTCGGAGGATGAAACAATGTGGGAGCAAGAAAGTTACATCCTGGAGCCTTATCCCCACCTTCTTTCTAGTCACTGAGATAGTTGCTTGCATTGAAATGTATCCCTATCTCCTTTCCCACACTAGTCACATGAAATCTTGGGACAAGATTTTGTTTTAGGGGGTAGATTTGTAACACCCTTGGTGTTTTAGGTGGCCGCTATGCCTGTATCTGGTTGCTGCCCCCTCCTCGACCACCGTCGCGCTGCTGTCTCCTTTCGCTTAAACCATGGCCCCACCCAGTCGCTGCCATTATCTCAGCGGGGTGTTGCTCTCCCAAGGCCAAGTCACCTCCCCATGTGCGCCTATCCACCGTTGGCTACATCCCGCTGAGGCAGCACGGCTTCCCTCTATTGGGTCTCTACAGCTTGCGTTGTGTCGTCGCTGCTGCTGCTGCGCACGCTCGCTACGTCGTCATGTGGCCTGGCCACCGCCGTCTTGTGAGTCAAGGCGCTGTGGTCGCACATCATCGTGCTGGCCTCATACACGCACGTGGAGCCATCATCCGTCGCACTATTGTTCTCTTCCATTTAGTGGTTATGCCACGCCACGCTCCCTATCACAGTCGCCATGAATGGCATCGTGCTGGCCGGCCGAGCCACGCCAAGGCCAACCCATAGAGCCTGGCCCTATCCATGTAATTACGCACGCCTAGAGCTTGAATTGGAGCCTAGCTTCGCACTAAGCCTGCCACTACTATAGGCATACGATGTCGGGCTTCAATTTGAGGTTCCCCTACCATCGACCCCCTTAAGACCGAACAACATCGTCCACCTAATTGGCCTCGCACCATCCACCTCCATCCAATTAATCATGCACCCAACTAGCTCTGGTAGTTAGCTCACGATTAGAGTCGACCCGATGAGTTTTCATCCCCTAGTGAGGTACTACGGAGCATTTCCCTCGTGGTGGTTCGCCATGGCCATTGGGGTGGGTGCTTGGCCAGGGCATCATTCCTTGCCCTTTGTCTCAATTGAGCGATGCTTTTGCGTCTCCTTAACTTGGTTGCCTCGCTATGAAACAGTTTCACCAAGGGTGCAGTGAGTTGCTGAGAACATTGCCGCCGCGCTTGCCGTGAACCAGAGCAACCCCGCGCACATGGCCAACCACCTTACTGAGCCTCGTGACTTCATCTAGGCCATCCTACACGTCTCTGGTGAGGCCCTCCTACTCCTAGGGTAGATGGTTGAATTGGTTAGGGTCGAGGCTCGCTGGAGCGCGTGGCCGCCTCTGACAAACATGGTGTAGATGTTATGTCTATGGCTGGCTCATTTGGGAGTAGAATGGGTATATCTAGGACCTCTAGAATGTTATTAGTACTCTAGACATGGAGTCTAGGTAGTGATGGTAGCGCTAGGCTAGACGTTTTCGCTGGCGTCAGTGTCACCGTGGCCAAACCCTGCCGTGGTGCATGGCCACGCCTCTGTGCAGCACCAATCATGGTGTTTTATACCTATATCAACTGTGCTTGTGATGAAGAGTGTCACGGTGGTGATGTTTGCTACCGAGGAGGTTCGTGCTCGTCGGCGTTTGGCTAGAGATGCCGCGGCCTCTAATAAGTTCTGGCCAGGGACTTTGGTACAAGAATTTGAAGTAAGTCGGGGGGGGGGGGGGTTAGTGAGAGAGTCAGAGAGAGGGAAATAGTAGAAAGGACTGCAGGTCCATTTGGTTGAAAGCCGAGGGCTCTTTTGCATATGCATCGATGCGTGTGTGGGTCTCCTATCTGTGGGCCACTGTCGCACGTGGGCCGCGCCGATGTACTGCACGTGCGCGCACGTGATGTGAGGGAGTGGGCCACACCGCTCGCTCGTGGGCCGCGTGGTGGATTTTGGTTTTTCATTTTGTAGTGAATTAGTAAAGGTTTATTCAATTTAGTTTTGAGCTGATCTTTGAAAATTATAGTAAATTCTATAGATGTCCAAAAATAGTGAAACAAAATTTATTAGGTTCATAAAAATGCTATCTAGCTGTTGGTGTAGTTAGTTTACAGTTATCTATGATAATGATAGATTCATTAATTCATTTAGGAGAGCTTAGTATTATTTAGCTTCATATTTGTAGGAATTTTTGTGGCAAATTGGTGATAGTTTTAGCCATGAAATTTTTATGGTAGGTTCATTAGATTATTATGTGCTCACGGTAGTTTTTGTAGCCCTTGAGTAGGTTGATAAATAGAGTAGCTAGTACTCCTTGTTTTAGTATACATTTAGTAAATCGGTATTAAGAGTAAGAATGCCTTTAGTTGCTAAGATAGTATATGCCATGTTTCATACTTGTTGGTGGTAACAATAGGTAACTTAGCACCTTAGTCAGTAGAACTAACTTAGTAGCTTGATAGGTGTGTTCGTATTTTAAGAGTTGTTGTTGTCGTATTACTAAGTGTTGCATTATCATTTCATGCATGCAGATAATGAGTTGGTAGAGTTCGTGCCTACAGATGAATAGGACTTCGAGGAGATCATTGAAGAGTACGAGGAGGAGATTCTCGTTCAGGAGGAAGCCCTAGAGGCATCAGTTGCTGACTTTGTTGACACACCGCCTACCCAAGGCAAGCCCCAGTACATAACCCTTATTTTGAATGATCACTGAATATATATGATGTGCATTTACGTTACAAGCATTTTATGAAAACTACATGTATAAATATATCTACCTATGAGTCCTACTAGTATAGGTTGAGTAGCTGCTATGCTCAGGATTTCGGTAGCATGAGTAACCTGTCGTTACTCACAATAGGTGATTATTATCACTCATGATAAAATGGTGGAAAGGAAAATGGAGACCGGGCAGGGATATGGTTTGGGTATTAGTGGGTGTAAGAGGTTGTATCCTACAGCCAACGGGGCATAGCTTGGTTACACTTTTTCCCTATCTGTGTCGGTTAAGGACCGGCCATTGCAATGGACGCTAGGCAAGTCATAGATTTATTATCCCGAGCACATACTTAGGTACGGGCATAGGAAAGGCTTGTTGCTCTCTTGTCGTGGGTTCTAGCTCTTTCCGGACTGACTGATTGGAGGCGGGAATGGTGGAGGTCTAAGCACCGCACTGAGTCTGGGACTGAGGAGCGGGGGCTTGAAGTCCAAGTTTGGACAGAGACCTAGACCCCTTGATAGGAGAGTGGTGAGTTGGTCCTGCTTATGCCTGGGGTATAAGCGAGGCATGTATTTTGGGGTACCCAGCTGAGCACATTAATTCGCGAATCGCCGTCGTATCGGTACAACTTGTCTAAACTCTAGCACCATAGTAAGAACTGAAAGATGAAAGGTGATGAAATGTAACTATTTGCTCAACTCTTGCTTGAAAGTAGAACATGTGCTTACATAGAATGGCTAGATAATGAATTAATCATGACTGCTAATAATAACATAAATAAGGATTCACTATTAGAATTGCTTTCTGCAAAAAGGAAACCAGCAAACCATAAAGCTTATCATATCCCTTGGAGTCAAGAAATTATTCTGACTAGTCGGATAAGTCTTACAAGTACATTGTGTACTCAGGATTTATTTACCCCTGTTGCAGGTACTGCTTGAGACATAGCTATTGTGTGAAGGATTCTTCAGGTGGGCACAGACGAATCCTTGCTTATTATCGATATATGTTTACTTGATGTTTATTTTTATTCCACTGTTTAATATTTTGCACTCTGACTTTGATAATGTAATAATACAATTTTAAGAACTCTGGATGTAT
Source organism: Miscanthus floridulus (assembly GCF_019320115.1). Lineage (NCBI taxonomy): Eukaryota > Viridiplantae > Streptophyta > Magnoliopsida > Poales > Poaceae > Miscanthus > Miscanthus floridulus. The sequence goes on along the minus strand of NW_027096375.1, from coordinate 26,734 downwards.
GAAATTGACTAAGTTTGTAACTCGTTCTCATTATTGGATCATTGGGGAAATTGTGGATCTTTTGGGCTCTCCCTTGGGGTGTGCCCGATGGAAGCCGCCTGATGTAGCCTGCTCTCGGGGCGCTTAGTGTTAATGGAAGACAAACACCTCTGTAAGTATGTTATTTTGGGCTATTCTGCCACATGCTCTATGTTAAATTAGTTTGTTTCTCTAAAAATGTGATCCGTTTGTGGTGTATGGATGCGGTTGGTCAGTGTTGATCTTGATCCTGTGGATATTGCTGCAGGTAGTGCTGTTAATTTCCTGCACTGCTACTCTTTCAGGATCGATGAGAAGAATGGTTGTAAAATTTTCATTGATGTCTGCTCGTTCTCTACTATCGAGGATGATCGATCTATGTACTGTAAAGGCCGATGTTTGGAGTGGTGGGTGGATCCAGAGGAGTACTCCATCATTGAGATGGAGGACGATGTTTCAAAGCATTACAATTGGGCAAGTTATCAAGAACCAAATTTCTGGTTTTCAGATCAGAATGGTCAAACAATGCGGCTTGCTAGTGATAAGGAGCTTCTGACCTTATTGTGGGCATCAAGATAGGTGAAGTTTATTATGTCGGTTGATAGATGCTCAAGTGTAGGTGCTCTGAATGTGACTCAAAATAAAAACGATCTGGTCATAGATAGCAAGTTGTAGCTAGTTTAGGTGACAGATGAGTTGAATGAGCAACATATTCAAGTCACAGATGAGGTGAATGAGTCCTCGGCTCAAGCTAAACAAGAGGTGCCACAATATAATGGTCAAGAATGGGCTGAAGTACCCGAACTTGGACTTACAACCGCTGGTCCTGCTAGAGTAGAAGAGGAAGAAAAGGAGCACTACATGGAGCCCGGTGTTGACCCTGACGGAGATGAACCAATTGGGGCTAATGAAGAATGGAGGTATTTCAAGAAGGCAAAGGTAGCGGAAGGAGATAAGATTGCAAAAGTGCCACAAGAAAACAAGAAAGTGGATAAGAAAGGGGAGAAAACAAGAAATCTTGGTACATTTAAGCTCTCTCACTTTAGTTTCAATACCATGTTCATGAGTGTTTTCATCATTTTTACTACTTATGCCTTCACTACCTTCCTGTTGTGTAGTAAGAGGAAAGCAAAGGATACTACAAAGTCCGCCAATGCTCCTAAAAATCCAAGAAGGAATTTGCAACAACCTCTACTTCCTTAGCCACACTATCACCTGTAAGTCCAGGGCCAACAACAAGACAAATGGCAGCTGCTATTTCCACACTAGCCAGTCCAGGGCCTACAACCAGGAGAAAATCACAAGACATATCTCCAGGAGGCATTGCTAGAAGGCTCATCATAAATGAGGCTTGGATTTGTCATGCAAAAAGCTATCTATGGCATTGTTATCTGCTAGTTAGATGAAAATTAGAACTTGTGCTATGTCCTAAACTTGTCTTGTGTTGTGTGTACTAAAACTTGTCAACTATTATGTGTACTGGAAGATGGTTGTGGTGTGCTAGAATTATTGTTTTTTTGTGTTCAAATTCCCTATCAAGACTGTTGCTGAAAGGGATGATGTAATGGCTTGTTATCTTGGATGGTTAATGTGTTGAAATTTTTTTTCTACCTGGAATCACTGTTATGTGCTAAAATTATTGTGTTTTGCATGTGTTGCTAAAATGGCTAGTTCACTTGGACGGTTGATGTCCTGAAATAGCTGTGGTTTATATGCTCAAACAGCGTGCTAGAATTAGTTAGAGCCATAACTTATGTGGTGATATAGGTGAAACAGTCGTTCTCAGCTTACTGAAATGAGATATAACAGTTCAGGGGTACTTTTGTCCCATTTGACGTCGTTAGAGCCAAAAGGTAACAAAGTGTTAGAATTAGTTAGGGTTTGGAACTTTCAATGGTATTTTACGTTGGAGACATCTTTCAGTGGTATTTTATGATTATGTGGATCTTTGAGTGCTATAAAACCAATTTTTCCTTCTATATTTTGTTTGGATGAGGAGGGGCGGGATGACTAGTTTTCTGATGAGTCATTGACATGTAGGGCCCACTATTTAGTTTTTCTTTTCTTTTTTTCCTTTTTCCTTTTCCTTTTTTTCTTTTTCCTCTTCCTTATCCTTTCTTCTTTGTTCTCTTCCGTCGCAGAACCGCATCTCCATCGCTCGCAACCCCGTGGTCGTGCGCCTAGGCCTCGCCCCCGTAGTCGCTGCCGGTGGCCATCGAGCTCTGGCCAGCCGCACGTGTCCACCTTGTTCCGAGCTTCTCCGTGTGACTCCTCCGCATCCTCCCTTGGCGTCGTCGACCGTGCGCTCGCCCACGTGGCGGTCGGGTGGCCGAGCTCCCCGGTGGGAGGTCGCCCGCTTCTTCCCCAACCCCGGCCTGTGAGCCCCGACTTCTTCCCGTTCTCTCGCGTGCGCGTGCGGCAGTCGTACGGTCGTCCCACCAAGGCTGCCCCCGTCCGCTCAATTTTTGGGGGCGAAGTGATCCCACATCTTGGGCGAATATCCGCTCTCGAGACATCCTCGCACCCACAGACCTCGCAACCGAGAGGCTTTTACTTGTGTGCCATTAAAAGAATTGTTAATTACCCATAAACCATTAAAAAGTTGAGTTCTCACATATGCCACTGCTCTAAACTCTTTTGTCCTCGAAGCCATTTCGTCTAGTTTTATCTCCAACGATGTCAAGATGAAATAACCACTTTACCCTACAGTGGGGCCTGTTTGTCAGCCACCCAAACTTTCCTCTCTCTCTCTTATCTTCCCTGTAGCCGAGCTAAGCCACCGAGTGACCCGCAGTCGGCACCCTGGGCACCGCTTGTGGAGACACGGATGGCGCGGCCACCGTTTGTCGCCCCTGCGTGGGGGATGCCATCTCGGTGGTCGAATCAACACACAACACACTGCCCATCATGAGCAGGCGCTCCAGCACCTTGACACGCCGCCAACTAGCAGGCCACTGTGAATCCCGCATCGCTGCCAATGAGCAGTCCGCTAAACGCCACCCAACCGTGAATCCCGCGCCGGATGCCTCCCACAACTGGTGACGAGGAAGTCACGGGCGCAGGTGTCGAGGATTATGTTGCGTTCCTTGAAGGGTCGCTCGAGCGCATGAATTTGCTTCTCCAACTCCAAGTCTCTCTCAGCTCTCGTCCCGCAGCCGGCGGTGGCTACTCTTCCTCCTCGATACGGCGTCCAGGGGGCAGCGTTGCCGCCAGCCACTCACCCTACGGTACTGCGCGCCCAGGGCCAGCGCCACGTCGAGCCGGTTGCTCGCCCTGCGTGCTACAACATCCATGGGTAGCGTCGCCGTCGGCCACTCACCCCGATCTACTTCTAGAACCCCTCGAGACTGAAGATGAAGGAGTTGGAAAAGGGACGCGAGCTGGAGAAAGGACGCTCTCTCGCTAGCTTGAGAGAAACGTAATTTGGCTTGCAATCAATCTTGGCTGATGTTGACTCTCAAAATAAGATTGGGTATAGAGTATGTGAACAAATCATGGTTCGTGAACAAATTAGGAAAGGCGCAGCTGCCATGGCCGGCCTCGTGTCTCGGGGCATAGCCCCCTGGCCACGACTACTGGTGGCCTGGCTGGGGGCGCGCCTACCCTGATCGCGGGCGCAACTGCCTTGGCCTGTGGCGCTGCTACCCTAGCTGCCATGGCCGATAGAACTGTCATAGATGGTCCTCGGTGGCCAGCAGACACGACGCGAGGAGGCGAGCTCCGTCCTAGCCACGCCCCAGCCACCACGAATGGCGCGTGCACGAGCTCTGGCTAGGCCATCACGAGCGGCGTGGGCGAGCTCAGCACGAGGGAGGGCGGTAGCGAGAGTGGTGGCGCAGCGAGCGTAGAGGCGTGCACAAAAGGAAGGCATAAGTGGCCCGAGAGAAGAGGGATTAGGAAATAGGGGTAGTTTAGACATCTTTGCTGGCCGGGCCCATATGTCAGGACGAGTAAACGGTAAAAAACGAACGAAAGGTTGACGGAATGGCACGAGAGATAAAAGAGTTTGCAGTGAGGAGCTCAACTTTTTTAACGATCGACGGGTAATTACCACTTTTTTTTAATGACACGGGCAAAAGCCTCCGCAACCAAACAGCCTCGAGCCTGGGGCCGTCCCATCCCGCCCCTGGGCATCCTCGCAACCAAACAGGCGGCAAGTCGACGTGGCGGGGATGGCTGCGACGACCGGCGGCGGCGGTGGTGGAGGGGCTAAGGCGGCTGTGGCGGAGCAGATAGCACAGGCAGTGCGGTCCACCTCCAACCTCCTCCAGCTCATGGAGCAGTCCTCCCCCGCGCAGGTCTCCCGCCTCCTGTCCCCATCTCGTCTTGGTTGGTTCTCGAGTGTTCCGATTGTATGCATGATTTTACAGCCGTTTGCTGATCACAAGAATCAACGCTTTGCCAAATTTGTGCGAAATTGACTAAAATTATGCGGAAGTTCGTTCATGATGTCTCTCTTTACTCTTTAGAGACAATGAGGTTAGGAATTTTGATGGATCTACTTTTGCTTTAAAGGTGAAATGATTGTCCAATTCATGAATGTTATTATCTTCATCGTATACTACATAACCTAGAAATTATTCTTTTGGAGTTTGGCTGGTTCTTCTCGCCCTTGAGCCTGCGAGCGAGCAGTAGGTAGTTTTTTTGGTCGAGGTCATTGTTTTGCTGTATACAAAGAGCGCTCGAATGTATTCTTACAAATACGAGTGCCTGCGTGTACGTTGTAAGGGTTCTTGGCCCCTTTTTTTCTTAATAAAATGTGCAGCTCTCATGCGTGCTCGATAAAAGTAACCTAGAAATTGTTGGCATTCAACTGCCATTGATTAAGCAGCGCGCTTTGATTGTCATCTAGCGACTTCCACAATGCTGCACTTAAGTGTCCATGTAGATGCAGCATGGTGTTACGTTAGATGGATCCTGTACTTCAGTCTACAATTACCTACATGCCAAATCACTTATTTAAGGAGTGCTACTAAGCTTATGAGTCGTTTTATAGTTCAGTTTTGTATTTTCAGCGCTACCCACCTCTCTATCCCTCAATCCCCTTGTGATTCTTCCTAATTTTTCCTCATATATATAAATCAATAAAGGTTCAGACAGTTCAATGAACTGCCATACTTTCCTTCAAGTAATAAGTTTATGAAACTGCGCCCACAACAGACATGTTGGGACGTTATGATGTTATATATTGTTGTTACAAGTACAAGCAATCAGTTTGTTAACCAAGATAATCAGCAGAGATGTACTTGTGGTCTCAGGTTCACTTGGCAAAACTACCCAAGAACCTGTTGGAAAAAGCATCCTTTGCAAAGAACACAGAGCATGTAAGAAATAAGTGTAGCATTGGATGCCAAAACTAGTTGTAAAGTAGCCATTAATATCTGTATCCTGTTCTAGGTGCTGCACCAGCTACCTCAAGTAATTTCATCCTTGGATGCTTATATGGACAGGAGTTTGCAAAGGTTAGCTTCCCCTATATGCATATTTATTCATTTGTCCTGTTCTGCAGCACTACTTCAGCAGTACTTTTTAGCGAACGAAAAATGTTTTCCTCTCACAATAAATCAGCATAAGCTAAATTTCAGCGAAACGAACAGATTATCTTTTTTAGCTGCATTTTTTCTGACCAGATTCCAACCAACTAGGCTGAAGTTTATTTTCTCCTTCTTTGCCTGCCAGAAAAGGATCACTTATGTCAGTTTTGTGGCCTATGATCGTTGATGTCTCAATTTTTTTACCAGTTTTTCTTTTTTCTTTTTTAAAAAATGATGCAAGACAGACTCATCAATTTTTTTCTGAACAAGAAGATCAATTGGAATGACCATTTCCCACCAGATCGCATTGGTACACATCCATCAGTAAACTGAAATCCCAGCTTGTAGTTCTGTAAGGCGCATAATGGTTCTTCTAAACTGCACGCATGTCCAGATTTCCAACCAACTAGGTTGAAGTTTATTTTCTTCAATATCACCTCTAATAAACTCTTCTTTTGTATATTCAAAAACTGTGCAGTGCCTCTCAAATTAAGACTGTCACACAGCTCTTGTCAAACATGGAGAACACTCAGCTGAGGTCCATGTTGCCTTCCTCTCAAACGAAGAGAGATCAAAAGAGTACTGAACCTTAAGAACTCAGAGTTAACTGATGTGTTCACCGAGACTTAATGGAAGGATATGTCTTTGCCGTCTTGTGGGAAAGAAATTTGAGTATTGTGGTTCAAGACATGGCTTGGCTCTATCCGGCATAGGGATCCATCGCTGCCAACTGTTTTCCCCACATTTGCTGAATTCGGTTGGGGAATGCTGTTACTGTAACTATTCTTCAGGTGCCATGTTACGGGTGCCTAGAACCATCATAAGGCAAGCATGCCTGTTAATTGTCACGCTTTCTAGTCTATGAGCATGCTGTTTTCTTGTAATTGAATTGACTGTTTTTAGCATTAAATTAAGGTAGAAATTAAGAAGTGATCAATCAAATGTTTAACGTGGCACTGCTCTTTGAAGTTCAATTGCATGCATACCCTATGAAGTGAGACGAGTGCTTCGCCTGCGTACTAGCAGGCTTATAAGGGCTCCATTAGCATGCCACCATATTTAAGGTTTGGGTCTGTATTTATAAACTAAAGATAAATATTTCTTGAAGCTACAAATACCTAGATCAGAAACCCACGGATTCAAACAAGGTCTAGCTGTTCGTGAATTATGATGTTGCTTTACGTCCCTTCTCTCACCAAGTCTACAAAAGGGGACGGGAGGGCAGATGATCCCAGCTGTGCTGTTTGTTGCCATGTGTCCATACTACTTGTCTAGTACGAGTAATCGTCAAGCTAGCAATGATGAAAAGCGATGACATCAGGCGTGTTTGTTTGCCTGTGCAGCAGCCAGGGACAGGCTCCAGAGATGCAGCGGCGCTTGTTTGTCTGAACTTTGTTGGAGGCCTCGTTTAGTTGCTGGCCGAACTGGCGCCGCATGAATTCTGGCGCCACTGTAGCATTTTATTTGTATTTGGTAATAATTGTCCAATCGTTGACTAATTGGTTCAAAACGTTCGTCTCGCAAAGTACAACCAAACTGTGCAATTAGTTTTTGATTTCGTTGACATTTAGTACTCCATACATATACCGCAAGTTTGATGTGACAGAAAATCTTCTTTTTGCATAGTGCCAAAATTTGGATTCCGGGTAACTAAACAAGGGCGGAGTTGGAGCTTGTGCAGCACATTATCCAAAGCACCCTTAGGTCTAGGAGAACTTCGGGGTGTTTGGTTCTTTAGTCGTTTCTAAAATTCATGTCACATCGAATATTTAGATATTAATAAAAAATATTAAATATAGATTAATTACAAAACCAATTACTTAGATGGAGGCTAGTTTGTCTGACGATTTTTTAAGTCTAATTAATCTGTCATTAGCACATGTTTACCGTAGCACAACGTTATCAAATCATGGACTAATTAGGCTTAAAAGATTCATCTCACAAATTAATCGTAAATTATATAATTAGTTTCGTAATTAATCTATATTTAATGCTCCGTGTCGATGCCACACAAATTTTAGGAGCGCAAACCTTCGTTTCTCCCGAATGCGGCTCACTCGAGCACCGATGCCGGCGCAGGGTGTGGTTGACATGTGGGTCCAGCGTAGCGCAGGGAAACAAACAACATCTCTACTAAGGTGCGTTTGTTTGCCTAGACCAACTGGGCCACTGCGCCCGTGGGCTGCAACCTGGCCTGTTTGTTTGCCTGGATGCGATTGGGAGCCCGGCCTGCACCGTCATCAAAGCACCCCTCAGCGGGGCCCCGGGGTTTCGTTTCTCCCGGGCTTGGCCCGAGCGGGCGCTCGGGTGGCCCGAGCAGACGTTGCCGTCACCGTCACCTCCGGTCACCTCCTCCAAAGAATCCCGCGTCGCCCCCTCCGGCTTTCCTCACCTCGCCATGGGCAGCGCCGCCGCCTCCCTCCCCAGCGGCTCCCCTCCTTCCTTCCCTGGCGGCCTTGCCGAGCCGCAACACGAACCACGAGGACGCCGCCGCCGCCATCAGCGGCCAACCACGACGACGACGACGCCCTTGGCGGCCTCACGCGAAGCGGCGGCGCTCCTCCCTCATCTCCGGTCTGGGAGCACCTAGATCTGGCCACGGCGGTCTTGCCCCTCAAGGCTGCGAGGGTGGCAGCCTCGCCCCTCCTGGCTGCGACGGCGGTGGATCCGCCACTCAAGGCTGCCGCTGGGGATCACGCCGCGGGCGCGGGCAACGCTGCTGCGCAGGCCGTAAGCGCGGGCTCCGCAGCCGCTCTAGCCTCCAACGATGTGCTCCCTCCCCTCCATCTCCGTTCTCTTCTCTTCCTCTGTCTCTACTCTCTCTCAGGGGCTGGTGTGCGCTTGGAGGTTCCCCTCCCATCCCGTTCTTTTTCTCGTTCCCCATCTCGATTCGATCCCCTGGTGGAGCGCCATGGCCGCGAACTCCACATGCTCTCGGCTGAGGATGGTTCGGCTGCTCACGCCACGCCAGTGAGGTGCTCGATGAAATGGCAATGAGGTGAGCAAGAAGAAGGTGGGGGTGGTAAGACTACCATATTCCTGATGCAGGGTAGTCATACACGTTTGTACAGGCAAACAAACAGTCTTACCCTCAGCCAGCCCCTACTGCGTTCAGGCAAACAAACAACTTCAGTTACACCGTCTGGAGTGCTGCCCAGGCCCAGTTGATACGCGCCGGCCACCCTAGTGCAGGCAAACAAACAGTCCTAACCAGGCCCAACAGATATAAGTCCACACCAAACAACAAGGAGTTGCACCCATTTAGGGGATGTTCGTATCGCCGGGAATGACTGCATGGAAGGATTTCTGACCGAAACCGTTAGCTAATTTATATAAGCCTTAACTTTCTGGAAGGAATCCTAGCCTCATTTTGCTCTAACCGAACGAGGCCTTAGCCGGTCTGAGAATACCCAGGCTAGCTCTGACCAAACAGGCCCATAGGGATTGGTTTGCGTATCAGTTCAGCCTGGTTCCCGAGATACGCAGGAATTGGGGGCGCGTTTGCGACCCTGGCCCGGAGGCTCGGCTGCGCCCGTGGGCTGCAAGTTGTCATGTTTGTCGTCGATGGCCCGCAAGGGAGCCTGGCTTCGCAGAGCAACACTCGACCTCTCCGCCTGGCTCTCTGGAAACGAGCGAAACCCTCGTTTCTTCCGAGCCGCGCTCGTCTGCGACGCACGCGGGCGATTTTGGGCGGCGGCGGGGTGGCTCGCGCGGGCTCTGGCGGGAAGGGGAAACGTCTTCGCGCGCGTCCCCACTCTCCGCTCCCGCTCTGGCCGCCGCGTGCGAAGCGAAATGGCGGCGATTTCGCCGGCCTTTATATACGGGTTCCCACTCTCCACTCTCTCCTTCTTCCACTCGGTGCTTGCTCTTCCACCTCCCTCGTGAGAGACCGGCGGTGAGTTGTGGTGCGTGGCGGCGGCGGCGACGACCTCCGGCTGGTTGTGGGTTAGGTCACCGGCGCCGAGTTTCTTCGCCGCTTCCCCGCTCCGGCTGCTGCTGGGACTTCGTGGCAGCGGTGTTCCTCTTCTTCTCCGTCCGCATCTGCTTCGTCTTTTTCCCGATCTGCATCCTCTACTTCCAGATCTGCCTCCTCTCTGTTGTTTGGACCCCGAGCCAAGGTGAAATCGACCCCTAATCTTCTTTTTTGTGGTGCTTCTCGAACCTATTAGGGTTTCTTGTTCGTTGTTGTTCATGATCTGTTAGGGTTTCATACTTGTTATAACTGCTTCATGCTCCTATTAGGGTTACTTGTACCTTGCTGTTCTTGATCTGTTGGGCTCGTGATCTGTTAGGGTTGTTGATCTGTTTCAGATTTGTATTGTACCTTGCTGTTCATAACTGTTTGATGCAGTTGTTAGTGTTACTTGTACCTTGCTGTTCTTGATCTAAGTTTTTTGTTCCATCATTGGTCGATGATGTTGTCCACATAGTACTGGGAGGCATCACATAAAGATGCAGCCGTGCTTTTGTTGGCATGCATTCATTTCACAGTCATGTTGATGCCTAGCAGGGCTCATTAACTGAAATCATGTTACATTTTTACATGCTTGTAGATGGATCTGTCTTTGAGCCGTGACATGCTGTGTAGGAAGGCAGCTGCCTTGACTGTTGTTATGGTTACCTTTGTATCTACTAGGCTGAAAAGGAAAACCCCTGAACCTGAAACCCCACTGCCTGATCCTATAGCACTGGCCCTGATTAGGGATGAAAATGAACAGCATAGACAGAGAACACTGAGAATGATATACAATTCCACTGATTCAGAGTGTATTTCTATGATTAGGATGAAGAGAGTTGCTTTTTTTAAGTTAGTGAGAACTTTTAGAGAGAGAAGTCTTGTCACTGATAGGGAGGGGGTGTCAGTAGAAGAGCAGGTTGCCATGTTTTTACATGTTGTAGGGCACAACCAAAGATTTAGGGTTGTCCACCAGTCCTTTAGGAGGTCCATCCAAACTGTCCACAAGCACTTCCATCAGGTGTTGTATGCTGTGGGTGAGCTTAGGAATGAAATGATAAAGCCAGCTAGCACTACCACTCACCCAAAGATTCTTGGAAGCCATACATGGAATCCATATTTTAAGGTAATTGTATACCCTGGGTTCATTAGTTACATTAGACCTATTGCAATGACTGACCCATGCTTTTTAGGATGTCATTGGCTTTATAGATGGCACTCATTTCCTAGCAAGGGTTCCTAGGCGCATGCAACAAGCTTTTAGGGGTAGGAAAAAGGATCCCACCCAAAATGTGATGGTAGTTGTGAATTGTGATCTGAAATTCACTTATGTCCTGGCTGGCTGGGAGGGCTCTGCCCATGATGCAACTGTTTTGGCAGATGCTGTAGCTAGGGAAGATGGCTTGAGTTTGCCAGAAGGTAATTGCACACCAACACTAATTACATATTCCATGGCCTATTAACACACACTCTCACAGTAGATGTCTTGTGTAGGTAAAATGTTCTTGGTAGATGCTGGGTATGCATGCAAAAATGGTTTCCTACCTCCCTACAGGGGGGTTAGGTACCATTTGTCTGAGTATGGCCCAAGGAACAGGCCCACCAATGCAAGGGAGCTCTACAACCTTAGGCACTCATCACTTAGAGTGACTGTGGAGAGGGCTATAGGTGCACTGAAGGGCAGGTTTAGGATCTTAGACAACAAACCCTTCCACAAGTATAGGACACAAGTGAAGCTTGTAGTTGCCTGTGCCATTTTGCATAACTGGATCCTAGGTTTTGGCATTGATGAAGTAGTTCCTGATGAGGAAGGTTTCACTACTTCTGCTGATCCAACCAACCTGCCCCTAGCCCATCTGGACCAAGACTCTGTTGACATGGCTGAAATAAGGGATGCCATTTGCAATGCTATGTGGGAAGGGAGGGGAACAAACACTAGTTGATGTAATATGTTCTTGATTTTAGTTTCTGTACCCTGCTATGGAACTCATGTGTGTCATGCTGATGTAATAATTTGGTGGACAAAGCTGAGACCAATTTTATGCCTCATTCATTCTGTTCTTGAAACATTCTATTCTTCATGATCTGTTAGTCTGTGGTTAGTTCATACAACTGTTAATATTGTTGTCAGCCTATTCTTGACTAATTATGTTGTTGATTTCATTACATGCCAGTCCTAGGATGGATTCAGGTGCATTTGAGGGTGGGTTTGTTGCTGGTACTTCAGTGATGGAGCAGCTCATCAATGGTGGTTCTGCCCCTGTTGTAGCTGGTGCTAGTGCTAGTGTTGCTGCCCCTGTTGCAGCTGGTGCTGGTGCTAGTGCTGCTCCAGGTGCAGCAAACCCTATTGATGTTGCTGTTCCTATAGCTGGGAATGGGGCTGTGAGGGCAATGAGGTGGACCAACACCACCTCTGGCTTTGTGCTAAGGAGGATGGCTGCCCTTGTTAGTGATGGTAGCAGGCTTGAGAAGGTTTTCAAGGACAAAGATGTGAATTCTGTGGCCAAAGCCCTCAAGCAGTTCTGTGGGGAGGTTGTTAGCCCAACTCAAGTGTACAACCACTTGAGGAAGTGGAGGCAGAAATGGGCTAGGGTGAGCAAGTTGAAGGACCTTAGTGCTGCTCTTTGGGATGACCAGGCTCATGCTATCATGCTTGAGCAAGAGCACTACCTTGGCCACTGCAAGGTAGCAGTTTGATCTCGTCTTTGCCTTGACTACCTACATTTGCCTTTCTTAAACTACATTTGCCCAACTCTGCAGGACCATCCTAAAGATGTAGAGTTTCTTAACTGCCCTATTAGGTTCTACACTGAGATGGAGGCTATCTTTGCTAATGCCATGGCCACAAGCAAGTTTGCACTTGGGTCTGGTGAAGCCTTAGGGCAGAACCAGGCTGACAGTGTTGGTGCCAAGGCTGATGGTCCTCCTTTGACCCACACCATAGTTCCTAGTGAACAGGGAGGGGATAGCAAGGCCACTGAACTGCTTCCTACCTCCTCAGCTGCTGGCCCAAAGAGGAAGAGAGGGAACTTCTCTGAGGAGGAGATGCTCATGTTGACTAACATGTCAGATGCTGTGAACAATGTGGCCAATGCTCTTAGGGAGACTGGACCTGCCCATATTGATGCCAATCTGTACCTTGCTGTGATGGAGATGCCTGGCTTCAGTGAGGAGGCACTTATTGTTGCCTACACCTTCCTCCTGGACAACAAGGCCCAAGGCAAGGGCTTTGTGAACATGAGTGATGCCCATAGGGCCCTTTGGCTTAGGACCTTTCTGGCCAAAAACTACTATGTGTAGTTCCACTACACATGAAGGGCTAGAAGGCCAGGAGGGGGTTGACTGTAGAGATGTATAGTTCCTCCACCCCCCCCCCCTCACCCACTCTCTCTTCTTTTGACAACAGGACCTTTTGTGCAGTCTGCTTGTTCTTTTGACACTTGACCTTGATGGTGTAGTTTGCCTAGGAGGGTGGCTAACAATAGGCAAGGATTTGGGAACATTTGAGCCCTTGGCTGTTGGGCTGAACTTGGTATTGTAAGAAACTTATTTGTAGCCTCTGTTGGCTACTTTTTATTTGATAACTAGTTGCCTTTTTTGTTGTTTATGCCTCTGGTGGTAACTATGGGATTTAAAGGCCTATGATGCATAAAACAAACTTGAGGTGGCTACCTTATTCTTGTTTTGATGGTTTACAGTGTTGTGCTTTCTTCTTTATTTGCTCAGTTGTACTCCACAGCAACAACATCCTCTTGTGATGGCTGATGGCAGTGAGTGCAACTGTTGTTTATTTGCCTCTTTATTTGGTTCTTACAATTCTTGGTAGCCACCAATGACTAAACAAGGAAAATAACAGCTGAGGCTAATTTTTTTATCAAGTTGCCGATGATGTTCATCATCATTCAAACTAAATGGTCGACTGAGGCATGTCATTCAGACCACTTACATGTTCTACATTTGGTTGGTTTCAGAGAATGCCTCCTTGCTATGTGGTCTTTGAAGGGAAGAAACCTGGGATTTATTTTACATGGTATGAGTGTGCTAAGCAAGTGCTTAGGAAAGAAGGGGCTATCTATCAGAAGTACAACAACTATGATGATGCTCTTAGAGATTTTAATGCAAGGGTACCTCAAGAACCCTGTGACAGAACCGACCAATTATACGAAATTAAGTAAGAAAATCATCCACCAGAGCAGACGATTGAGCAAACTTAAGCCCGTATAACCCGGTAGTCCGTGAAATCATGAAGGATTTCAAACCAACTCGTGTCCTAGCCACGATCGTAATAAGTGTAGCGGTCACCATCACATATTACATAAAAGTTCACGATCTCAGATACATCAGAGTTTAAACATAGTTATTACAAACCAGTTCGAATAAAAGTAGCGGAAGTCATTTGTTCAAACCACACACACACTCACGCGGAGTTTAAATATAGTGCCAGTGAATGATCATCTCCAACAAAAGCATCAGATAAGACGTAAGGAATGACCATGCCCATGGTCCTAAGCATCACCCATCGCAGGATAAAGGCAGTTGATACAGTAGCCATAATACATCTGCCCATCTGCAACAAGTGGGAATAAAACCCTGAGTACGAGAAGGTACTCAGCCAGACTTACCCGACATAACCGAAAATAAATGACACCAAGGATTATGAAGGGCTTTATAGTAGGGTAGCTGACTCATTTGCAAAAAGAAGCATTTTTAGCATTTCAAGAACCTTTCTAAAAGTATTATTGCCAAGTTAATTATTATTAACCTGTTAACTAGATTTGCACCTATACTAAAGTAAACATGTGATTAAACAGATAACGATAACCCATGATCATTAAACAACTTCTTTACTGTCATATTCATTATAACTGTCCAAGTGTTCCATAACATTTACTACGATGAAGTAACTCAAGTCAAGTGCTCACTATCCAGGAGCGATGGCGATTTGAATCGATTCCTAACCAGCTGGTGATTTATTCCTTACACAAACCTTACTCACCCGCTAAAGTGAGATATTGATCACCGAGTCAACTTTCCAGGAATCTCGAGTTTGCTAGGAACCACATGTACCCGGGGGCCGACCGACTGCACTTTGGTCTTATCATCCCGCCCCCGTGTCCTACCACACCTGCTCCGGTACAGTGCGTTATGGGCAATCTACTCGGCCCAAAAAATCTCCCAGCTTCGTGGTCGGAAGGTACTTTATCCGGCCAGCTAAATGTAAGGCATGCGTTCAACATGACTCGAGGCCCAACAACGGTCGGTCCTTAATCGACACAGACGGAAACACTACAGTCCAAAACTCTACAAGTCTCCGTCCGGTCTCAACTTCATTTAACACTTAGTTATACCATGACTTCATAGTCATCCAAGCAGATCCAGGTAACCACCTATAGCTCGCAGGTGATAGGAAATCACCCGACTTCTACCGGTCTAAGCCAGCTAAGCATTGACTCGACTGCGGATACCAGGGTAACAAGGATATAGTATAACAAAGGTAAGCAAGGTATAATGCAGCAACGGTTGCAAACAACTCCTGAACGTAATGCATCAATTAAGTAAAGCATTTAATTAAATAATTGCAAACTGGGAGAAAAATGCTTCGGGGCTTGCCTCTCTCGAAGGAGCTCGGACGGTGATCGGGGCACTCCGGAAGTTCCTCAACGTCCTCCTCGTCGGCTTCTGGCACTTCCTGCTGCTGCACCTCGAGCTGCTCCTCGGGCTCCTCGGGTATGACGACTGGGTTCTCGGTTTGCGATCCTGTATGATGCAATACGCGTAAGTGATTATGCAAACGGTGCATCGAAGGAGATGAATGCAATGGATATGTTTAAATGCAAGGTAGTCAACATCATCCAAGAAACTATACTACAAGCACATGTCATCTACTACATTCTCTTCTACTACTAATATGTTAAATCAACATATCTTATGAAATGCTTCAAAGATACACCAAAGCTTTACTAATTTCTTAATCCCACTTAAAGCAACACTTGCTTAAACCCTAATTAATAATAGGTTTGAATAGCAACATACATTTCTGATGCTCCTAAAAATCTAAGAAAATTACAGTAGCATAATACTACCCTAAACAGACTACCATAAAAATTTCATGGCATTTGGATAAGTAAACTATCCTACACAAAAATGACAAGCTATAGCATAAAAATGAGCATGAAATTACTTTGCACTATGAAAAGTGTCAAACAATAGAATTAATATTTTTCCTAAGTTCTTCATAGCCTATAATGACTGTACAAAAATTACCACATGCATGTTTTATACAAAGTTTGCTCTCTAGCAAAAATAACAAAAATCAGTCATTAAAGGCACTTGAACTACACCTCAAAATTTTCCCACAGCACATGCATGAAACATATTTTTCATAGGAAGTACATGACCTAAGAAGATTAACAAACTTGAAATCATATTTTTCTGCAGACTATAGATTTTTCTACATATTTTTCAAGTTATCAGCAATATCCATGATTAAATAAAATCCTGCAGCAAAGTATCCCAAAGATGACATGCAAAAATTTTCCCAAGTAGATCTGGTGATAAGGAACCTAGCAAATTTTGTTTCAACAAATTTGGAGCAAGTTTGACCATCCAAATATTTTTCAAACCATTTCAGATTTCAAATAATAAAGAATAATGAAAATCAATTCACTTAAGCGTTACTGGGCCGGCCCGAAGGGATCCGACGGCCCACGACACAGCGCAGCCCAAGCCTGGCTCCCACTTCGGCTCAGCGACTGACGCGCGGGACCCCCGTGTCATAGACACAAAACAGGGGAGACGGCACACGTCGGCGCGGCGATGATCGAGCTCGCCGATGGTGATCTCCCCGGCGAAGCTGACGGCACCAACGTGCCCTACGTGAAGAACCGCGTCTATTGGTACTCTAACCATGCTCCCTACTGACCCCTAGCACCCCAGCCACGGAGCTCGGCGGCTCGGCTATGGTGCACGGCGGTGCGCGGCCGCGTTCCAGCCAGACGGGGCCGGCGGGGACGGTGACATCATTACCCGAGTAACAGTGCACGATGGAGAAGACAAGACGGGAGCTAGGGAAGGAAGAGAGGAGCTGTGCCGTGCTAGCCACGGCGAGCTCCAACTCCGGCGAGTTGTGGTGGCGGCGAAAACTCAATTGGGCCACTACCTCGGGTTCTCCGGCTCGACGGTGAGATGGAACAGCTAGGGGAGGTGAAGACGGAGCTGAGCGCTAACTGGAGGTGGCGATTTCGCGGCGGTGAGCGCACTGGGCGATGGCGCTTGCTCAGCGTCGATGGAGGAGCCGGCGCGCTGTTGCTGTGAGAGGGCACTGCGGCGAAGGAAATGAAAAACGAGCAGGTGAACTGGTCGGGCAGGCGCACGAGGGCTTAAGGCGAGGCCAGCGGTGCCAGAACGGCCGTGGCGCGTGGCCTGCACGAGCAGAAGACCGGCGACGCACGGCATCCATGCGGCGGTGATCTTCTGAACCGGTCGGGCACTGTAGCAGCGATTCAGAGAACGAAAGGCTGACTGACAGCGCCAAAAGACGAGGCTCGATCTCCTAATCCGTTGAGTGTTAGCGAAATAAATCAAAACGAAAATTGTACACCTACATCCCAGCTACAAAACTCATGTAGAGATCACTGTCTAATTCGCAAAGGATAGAGAGAAAAACTATGCCAAAGTCGTGTTCAAGAAACTGAAAACTGACGCTTATACTTAGAA
>NW_027096375.1:0-5011 GCF_019320115.1 Miscanthus floridulus | reverse complement strand
ATTTCATGGCTAAAACTATCACCAATTTTCCACAAAAATTCCTACAAATATTAAGCTAAATAATACTAAGCTTTCCTAAATAAATTAATAAGTCTATCATTATCATAGATAACTATAAACTAACTACACCAACAGATAGATAGTATTTTTATGAACCTAACAAATTTTGTTTCACTATTTTATCATTTACTATAATTTTTAAAGTTTAGCTCAGAACTAAATTGAATAATCCTTTACTAATTCATAGGAAAAATGAAAACTGAATCCACCGACATGGCCCACTACGTGCGTAGACTGGCCCACTCCGGCGCCTCGTGCACACGCACACTCGACCCACCAGCGTGGCCTAACTGTGCGTCGGTGGCTCACGATGGGAATACAAACGCGCGTTGAACATTTTGTGAAAACGCCCTCGACCTACCGGGTAATAGCGTGAGCACTAAGCACACTATTCCATTAGTCTACAATTACACAAAATGGCCTCGAAACAACCTGTCTTCACATCGGGGAGGTCCTTGACCTGGCTGCGCACGCCAGCGTGGTGGCCAGTGTCACCGACGACACCCGTCAGACACCCGGGACCCTCCCCACCCTATCTAAGGAGCCAATACCTACCTAGGCGCGAATGTGAAATGCTGAGCGATGAAAGCGTGAGCCGGGACACTGTAGTAAAGCTGAACCACGGCGGCAGAGGTCCTGTAGCAAAATGGTGACGTTCCGGTTAGCCACAACAACGCCGGAGTAGTAGGGGTAGCGCATGACCTCAAGGTACTCACCATGGACCCAGACGAGGTGGTGGTTCGATCGGAGGCGGCGCCAGCCAAGCTGACTGTGTGCGCATGGACGGTGTGGTGGTGCACCATGGTGGGAAGACTACGTCAGGGATGGCTATGAGGTGATACAAACCTAGCAAGGGTACGCCGGGTGATGAGTAGGTGGAGGCAAAGCGGGCGGTGCAACAGATCGAGCGCAAGCAGCTCTAGAGAGGGGGCCTTGCCACTGACGCATGTCGACATGGTCTTATTAACCTAATGGGAAGGAAACTCCAAATTGGACCATGGCACGGCAAGAATCACTGCAAGCTAGGGTCGGGTGGCTGACTGACTACACAACAAAGCAACAGGCGAGGTTAATTGGACCGATGTGACTCCAGCAAGCCAAATTGAAGACGTGGATCCGGTGACCATGGCAATAGAGGAAACAGGGGAAGGACCGACATGGCTTGGCTCAATGTTGCCGTGGAAGGACATGGCTATCAACTCGGAGTTCAAGCACACATGTGGTACAGGTGATTGGGGAACCAGCCAAACACGCTCAGGGATGGTTGGCCGCATTGTCATAACTAGCAAGCCGATGGCGGCTTGGCCCTGTGCGCCGCAGTGGCTGGCATCGGTCTAGAAAGAGGCAGCAGCACAACATCACATCAAGCGCGGATGTGATGGCAAAGGCAGGTGGGGCAAGCCCATGCGCATGCAGCTATGAAGGGTTAGCAGCAGTAGTGGCGCGCGGCAGCGGTGGTCGGAGCACAACATGACCGAGGACGTGGCACGACGCGATGATGAGCAACTGCGGCATCGCGCGACAGCAGTTAGGACTGGCTAAGTGCGGCCATGCACATACGGTCCCATGCAGGCGAGCACGAGGTGACAGAGTGGCTCAGGCAGACCCGACGGTAGTGATAGAGCGGCCAGGCTTGTCAGGCCCTAGTGTCCCGCCAAGCGTGGCGTGCGCGTGAGTTTGTGCATGAGCGCGGTAGCGGCGGTGCGAAGCTCGCACACGTGGGTGAGCAGTGATGCTAGCCAAGGCACAGTGACCGCGCCCAGACGCTACAGCCATCTAGAAATGTGTCATGCATGCATTTTAAAGCATCCAAAAAATCCAACTCAATGCTTCAATTGCTAAACCACCTATTTCATACTCAAGAAGGCATGTTAGGCTATCAAAACCAGCCATGAAACCCTACCAGTACTTAATCCAATTCGCCTACAAAAATTACCAAACTTGCTCTTGTCAAACCGCTTCCCGACTTAGGAAATTCGACTAAGTCTCGATTGGATTTGAGTCGAATTCGGTTTCCAAGCTATTCGGTACGCTAGCTAGTGAATTCCTTTCGCGACCTCGAGTATTTCATTGTCACCTACATGGTTAGTACTTCTAACTTTACTCAAATTCTGTATATACGTTATATAGCATTTTTGCTCAATAAAAATTCGTTTAAAACCCTAAATGATATAACGCGACATTGAATGTTACTTTCATTTCACGTTTTCGATGATCGTTTTAAGTTACGTACATTGCTTTACACCCTATATTACACAAATTTACACATAAATATGATGCTCATGTAGTGTTTTAGCAAAAGACTGTACAGTGTAACACCAAGGGTGCTACATCTCGGTAATTTTTGTAGCTGCAGAGTAATTAAATTGCTAAAATAGCAAATGAGCCCTAGTTTGAATATATAGTAAATCAAACAAATGAAATAATGAAACACCTTGGAATTGTATAACTAAAACACTTGTTGGGAAATGACACATTTCTTGATGATGTTGATACGTAGATTAGTACGTTAGTCATTAGAGCTAGCTTGTTAGTTCGTAGTATGTACTCTGTTTTAAGAGTTGCCATTGCCTTGTTAATTAACTATTGCATCATCTCTACATCGCATTGCATACCATAATAGGGATGACGATGGATCACGGAGTCATCGGGAGTTGCTGGTGAGATGGTACTTTTGGGGATCGTGTCACCAAGATGGAATACTAACTTTTGGTTATATGTTACCCAGGCAAGCCCCAGTACATAACCCCTACTTTTCTGCACTTTATATTATGTTTGTGCATTAAGTTTTAAGGAGTTGAATGAAACCCACTTGCATATATATATCTTTATCCTATGAGTCTATCGATAGAATATCGTCGGCAGTCCTCCGAGGGGTATCCCATGAAGGTAGATTGATCGGCAGAGAGGCATATAACCAAGAACAAGAAGGCAACAGAGACACACGAGTTAGACAGTTTCAGGCTATTAGTATGATATAATACCCTACTCTTGTGATCTGTTGGATTGTATTGGCTATAGTATGATATTACCTATGTTTGGAGGGGGTCCCTGCCTGCCTTATATAGTCCAGGGGCAGGGTTACAAGTCGGTTAGATCTGAGAGATAACCAGAAAGTAATAATAGATTACAGGAATCATGGGATCATACGTATCCTAACAGGTCTTGTAGTATCTTTAGGATATCTTCCTGGTGTCTTGCGGGAGACGCCGAGCAGAGTCGTGCCCCATAAGGCTTTATATTGTGGGCTAGGCCACCCCTAGGGGCATAGCCTATGTGGTTTGCCATGGGTATCTAAAGTCATACCCCCCCACAGCTAGTCCTTGAGCACCTTGAACCTATTGTGCAACGCCATCTTGAGCTTGTCTGAGCAGGTACAAACAAAGCCTAGCAGTCAAACTCATGGTCTGACCACTGTGATGAATTACCGAGCAGTTGTGAGCAGTTGCCGAGCAGCGTGAACCATCGACGAGCAGTGTGAACTGTCGCCAAGCAGTATAACCCAAGTACTGCTTCCCATAAGGGTGTAAGGAGCTCAAGTTCAAAAACAAAAATTTCTTCGTAGTGGACCAAGTGTGTCCACTTAGAGTCCGACCATAAAAAAGGGAGATAGTCTTCTACAGCTTCAAGAGGCGCGGAGTCTTCTAGATTAAAGCAAACACACTCACTGCAAGGTGAAGTGTGCCCACTTAGTCCATGAGCCTAACAGTAGATGACATAGTCATGTGGTGCTAGGGTCCAAAGTAGAAAAATAGTAGAAGACCAGTCGAGCAGGTAGCCCATCCACGAGCGTAGCCTCGAAATGAGGAAAAGCACATTCACCGCAAGGTGAAGTGTGCCCACTTAGTCCCCGAGCCTGATAATAGGTGACGTGGTCACGTGGTGTCAGGGTCAGAAATAAAGATCAATAGGAGAAAGTCCCCAGTGCGGTGAGAAACCAAGACGTAGTGTTGATGCAGTCCCTGAGCCACAAGAGGAAATCTTGGAGAAATTAAATTGCAGAGAAAATACCAGAGTAATGGTTGTACAATAGTAATTACTGAGCCGTAATAGTTAGCAGAGAAGTCGGTGAATATTCGATGAGCCATAACAAATTGCGGAGATAAATCAGTGATACGAGCCGTGGTTGCGTGAAAGCCTAGGTAACGGACCACCTTGATGTTGCGGAGAATTTGGAGAGGCACAAATCGTGGGAACAGTTTCCCAAAAACCCTCGAATGCGAAAGGGTGGGTGGAGTGCTTTATAACTACGTCGACGCACCCCGTGCTCCCACATTTGCCACTTTGCCATTTCATCTTCCTTGTCAGCCATCACACTTCTAGATTCATATGTGCTTCCACTGCAAATCCTGAATCAGATTGAGAAATGGCACTGAAGAAGGGAGCTATGAAACCGAAGAGGGCGGCCACCGTAGCCAGCTATGATGAGGAATGGGTGCCATCGAGGATGAGGGAGGCAGAGATCATTAGGATGGTGGAGGCAGATGTTCTTCCTAACCAAGTCACCACCAGATGGTGGCTAGCTAGCTGTGAGCCTTTTCTAATGCCTCATACTAATGAAGTTGTGGTGTTTGAGGATTATTTCTAGCGCGGGTTGCGATTTCCTGTTCATCCTTTCCTGCGAGATCTGTTGGAGTTCTGGGCTATTAGTCTATGCAATCTCCACCCAAACACCGTCTTGCACATCTAGATCTTTATCCACTTCTGTGAAAGCATATCTAGGGGTTCTTCCACACTTCAATCTCTTCAGACACCTGCTCTGGTTGAAGAAGAAAGGCAGCAGTGGCTCCAAGGTGGTTGGCGGCATAGATCTACAACTCCAAGATGGAATGGCGAGTGAGTACATCACTGTATTATTGAATACTTCTCTGAAGGGGTGGAACGCCAGGTGGTTTTATATGAAGCAGAGCCATCTTGCAATCCGCTATGACGTCGACCACATCCTGGAGAA
>NW_027096374.1:23066-40000 GCF_019320115.1 Miscanthus floridulus | reverse complement strand
ACATTGCATATAGTCTTTAAATATGTTTAACAATTACTTCATGTTAAGCACTGCAGCATCTATCCAAAATGCCTACCCAATAAACCCAGGTATCAAGGATATGTGGTACAAAGAATCATCTAGGTAAAGTCCTTAAAGGCAATTCAAATTAAACTCATGCATGAATGTAAGTGGTAGTAGTTCATAACAAGGGGCCTTTGGTACACTTGCCTTCCTCAAAGTCATCCTGGGAGTACTGCTGATCCTACTGGGGGTCCTCAGTCACCTCGAATGGCTCACCCTCTAATCGTGATCCAATCATCAATCAAGCATCATTCCAATCATTACATGCATACAAGATAGAACTCTATTAGAACAGTACACCAAATAGTGAAAACATATGTTGAAAAGCTTACAGATCTGTTCTACGCATTTCTACGAACACATGAGCGAAAGAATCACTCAAATCGGACTTAAAACATGAAAGTTATGCATGAAATAAGATGTAATGGCAATTCTATAAATAAGCTAACCTATTTTCGAATTAAAATAATTAAAAATCTGAATTTAAATGAAATTTGGACCGGGCATACTATTTCTGGAAACTACAGGGACTTGAACGAATAAAAATAGGACTAAATAAAAATTAATTTGAACTGGACTGGACTGCGGGTTGATTACTGGAAAAAGCGGGGGCTTTTCTGCAAAATGCGCTCGGTTGACTGGGGATTTGACCCAACGATTGACCGGGGCTGCTGACTCATCGACACATGGCGGCTGTTCACTGGGCGCGTTGCACCACGCGGGCGTGGGCGCGCTGACGCGGCACGGTGCGCCGGGTCCACGAGTCTACGGTGGACCGGCCACTTAAATCCAACCGGTATCTAATCCGGGCCATCCATGCTAGATCCAACGGCGCAGGGGTGAAAGCCGGGCGGTGGCAGTCGCGCAGAGCGGGCCGCAGCGAAGCAGCAGCTGGGCTGCCGAGTTGGTGCATGCGTGCGGGTGGCAAGCTGGGCCGCGCGGGGTGCGGGCCAGCGCGTCAGCGTGGGGCAGCCGCCAGGTGGGCCGCGCCAGGCAAGGCAGGCCGGGAAGGGGGGAGAAAGAGGGCCGGGCTGGCTGGAGTTGGGCCAGAAGGTGACTTTTTTTTCAAATCAAATGTTTATCCAATTCTATTTTCTCCATTTTCATTTTTAAGCCAAATTCAAATAAGTTTTGAATGCAAATTTCAAATCATCTAGCCCTACACTCAATCAAAACCCATATGACTCGGCATGAATGCAACAAACAAGTTTCTAAACTTATAGTTTATTTTATTTATACAATATTTATTATTTGGTCTATGTTAGAAATACCTAGAAAATGTATAAATAGGGCAAGAATTTAATAGCTAATTTGCAGTAGAATTTTGGGTGTTACATAAGCTAAAAAGCTAAGAGAAGCTTGGAGAACTTGGAAATGAATGGGGGCGTCCTTCCATTAAGCTCCACACCCACTATTTATAGTGTAGAGTGAGGGGAGGGGTACTTGTAGGCAGTAGGGAGGCCGGTGGCCACAGGAGGGCACCACGTGATGGCTAGGGGGCACTGCCCCGCCCTTGGATGCACTGCCTTTGCATCCAAGGGCATTAGTTGCACCTCCAAGGCGGTTGTGGAGACAGAACATGGTGAAACCTAGCCGGTAAGTTGGTTGGTGAAGCTCCAAGTCTATGACAATGGACCCATGGATCCATGGTCTCTCTATCGTGACCATCGGTTGAAACCAACTTAGATCAACGCTTCCTATTGGCTATGGAAGAGCTCCCATGGATCAGTGATGTGTCAATGTGCCAAGTTGGCACTAGGTGGGGCCAGGCGATGACTAGGTGGCATCGGGCGGTGCTGGCCTATGGGCCTAGGTGGCCCTACCATGTCCACTTGCTTCCTTGGTCCATGTTTGTCATCATTTTGGCCAAAATTTGCCATATTTCCTGCATACAAATAATTCTACAAGCACAAGTGGAACTAGGTGAAATTTAAACATAATTCTTGACATGTGATGATGATTTACCATGCTTTTGGGTGGAATGTTGATGGTCAAAATAGGTGTTAGTGACCATCAACAAGCTCCGCCAAGCTACCCCTTTGCTGTCCTCAGCAAAGATGCGGGTTTAGCATGGAATAGGTTGTTGGATCAGGTGTTGCTACTATGTAACACCCTGCAAAGACTTGTATACAAACAAATACTATCTCTTGAGTTGAACATGTTAGCACTTAGAAATTTCACCATCAGTCTTAGCAATGTGGAGCCTATGGCCTTCACCTTGATACAAGTAGTTGCAAGAATGTGTAGCTAGATAGATACTTTTTGCCTACTTTGGTTTAGCTCAAACTTTCTAGAGGTTTTCACATGATTTGAAAATAAAACTTGCCTAAGTTCCTCAGATGGTACACTCAAGTCACTCAATGGTGATTGAAATCATCACTAAGGCCATGAATTTTAGCCTTAATTTCTATCTTAAAGCTTATGTGGAGCTCAAGGTAGGGATAAAAGCATAGCTTACTTGAATTGATTCTATTGCTAAGTCAAACACTTGGATCATAGGAGCAACAAGCCATACAAATTGATCAAGATGTGCATGTGTGTGGTATATTTGGTGGAAGTGGTACTCCTTTGAGAAGTTTCCCTTCTCTAGCTTCTTTTTGAGAGGGCATGGCTACTTTCTTTTTCTCACTCTCTTCTTCTTTTTGAACACTAGAGCTTTTTGCTCTTTTATTCTCTCTCATTTTTTTCTGTAGCCCATGCCTCTCTTTTAATGTAAGACAACATAGAGAGGTAACTTTGATTCTCATAGAGTAATAATAAATGGAATGCATATATGGATGTGTATCCCTAGTGTAGGAATATCATAAATATGTGGGTGTACGTGATCTTGATCAAAAAGCATGAAAGGTTTCTCTACTCAGACCAACAAGGCTTGAAAAAGCTCAGAACAAACAAGCAGCTTTTATGGTGGCTTTATCATGTATGAGTGGATATTTATTTGGCTCTGGTAGGAATTTATCACCATTGAGGAACTTCTAGCAAGAGAGTTTAGCATTTTGCAAAACAAAACTCTAGGTTGTCTTTACCATTCCTCAGATAGGTTCAAAGATTTAGTCTAATCATGGCATACAACATATCTCACAAAAGCCTATTCTTGGTTCTAGCATTTGCATCCAACGAAAGCATTCAACTTAAGATGAACTCTAAGTTTATCATGCTCAAAACTTAAGAAGTATAAGGTTGTGTCACAAGCTTTTGCATAGTATCACATAGCAATTATTTATCATCTCCAAATAATTTATCATCATTTTATTAGAGCAGAGTTTCTCTCGAAATAATTTAAAGGCACTCCTCTCTACATTCTATGATCATGAATATTGAAATATAAAGCAAACATGAATGTAAAGAGAGGGTTTAAGATTTTCATACCTGAGCGGGGAGAGACGTCTCCCCCAAACTTGCCTTTTGCATAGGTTGGAATGTCTTCTGGAGGCACTTTTGATTCTTTTTTTATTGTATATATATATGTGTGTGTGTTGCTTTAAATGCATATCTATCCTATTAGGCATTAGCTACTACAGAACTTTATTTATTAACATAGAGTAGCTAAATGCAACTAATCTATCATGCAATGTAAAGCAAATTTGTTGGAAATGAAATGCAACTAATGAAATGCGGTAAATAAATACAAGGAATAGAAAACTTACCTTTTTGTTGGGCTCAAGGTCATTCGTCGTTGGGCAGAGGTGTTTCCTCTTGTTCCACCTCGAAGGCCTTGTTAGGTTCAGGGGATAACGAGTTTGAGTACAGATCTTTCTTTTTGCGCCATCTCTTTCTATTCTTCTTCTTCTTGATAGTTTCTCAGACTCTTCAACTGGCTTTTGTTTCTTCATTTTGATTCTCTTTGGATGCTTCTTCTTTTCCTATTTCTCATCAAAGAGGGGCTATCTAGAGGCAAAAGCAAATATTTGTTTTCTTCTAGCAAAGTGGAATTGGATTTACCTAGAAGCCACATGTATGAAAGTATTTGCCGTATTAAGGAAAGGACAACCAAGGATTAAAGGTGTATCCTCGGTGTTACCCATATCTAAGATCATAAAATCTATAGGAATAAAGGCACTCCTAACTTTAGCTAATAAATCAGAGGCTACTCCCTCGAGATAACGGGTAGATTGATCAGTTAATTGCACGTAAACTGAGGTTGGCACTAAGGTAGTGTAGAACAATATGTCATATGTTGCTTTTGACAATATGTTAACACTAGAGCCTAAATCACATAGAGCATTATGGAAGGTATGAGTTCCAATGGAGCAGGTAATCACGGGGTTACCGGGATCACCTTTCTTAATGGTAAATGGGGAATCTAATAAATAGGAACCCCAAGAATTTAAAGCATAACCATACTTTGTAGTAACAAGGTTGGCTGTCTCCATTGTTCCCTCGGGTTTGCCAAGAATTCAATCTTTTTCATAGGATGGGATAATAGTAGCAATTTGAGGTAATTGTGTTTCTATCATCTTATTAAAGCTAAGTTGGTTCTTTAAGATAGAAGAAAATTAATCCAATTTAGCATTTATGTTTTCCAACATCTTGTCATGAGCATGCAACTTTTTATTTATACTATCAGTCATTCTACCATTGCTATAAATAAGATCTTTCAAGAAACGTAACTATTATTACCTTGATTATTCAAATGAGAAGAAGAGTAATAATTGTTACCTCCGTGGTTGTTGGACCACTGATTCCAGCCTTGATGTTGTGGATGGAACCTGTTGTCGGTGTTGATGAAGTTGAGGTCCTCTTCGGTTTTGGGACAGGATTTGCCCGAATGTCCAACATCTCCACAGACTTCGCAAGTCATGTGGGAATCCATGGCTTTGAGTGTCTCTTAGGCACTCACCTTCTCATAATGTTCCACTCGCTTTGTGAGTAGATCCATCATAGCTGCAAGCATGTCAATTTGTTTAATTGAATGCATACCTCATTTACAGGGTTGGAGTTGATCGTCGCTCCATCCTTGGTTGGAGACCATCTTCTTGATCAGTGTCTTTGCATCTACAACACTTAGCAAAAAGAATGCACCACCAGTAGCAGCATCTAAATGGCTCCTATCTAACGGCACTAATCCATGGTAGAAGTTCTAGATCAAAAGCCAGTCTTCCATGCCACGGTGTGGGCATGTAGAGACGTACTCTTGCATTCATTCCCAAGCTTCGGGAATCAATTCATCTTCTAGTTGTTGAAAACTAGAGATCTTATTGCGCAGAGCATTAGTCTTCCCCATAGGGAAAAACTTAACTAGGAAAGTGTTGGAACACTTATCCCAGGTATCTACAGCATTGCGGTTAGAGTAAAACCATTGCTTAGTCTTTCCTAACAAAGAGAAGGGGAAAAGGCGAAGACGTATAGCCTCTTGGCTCACTCCCTTAATAGTGAATGTGCTACAAATCTCCAAGAAATGTTGGAGGTGAGCATTTGCATCCTCGTTGGCTTTTCCACAGAACAGACTAGCTTGAACCATCATAATTAATGCTGGCTTAAGCTCAAAGTTAGCGTCCCTATTAATAACATTGGGTTCGATGGCTACATTAGCAGCTGAGGGTGTAGAAAAATAACGAATGGACTTATCGCCCATGATCGTGTAGGGTAGTGATAGGATATGAGAAAGAAAGGATAAACTACTTAGGATAACTAAAAACAACCTAGCTAACAATTCAGCCTTATAAATTCGATGCCAGTTGCCTTCCCCGGCAATAGTGTTAGAAATGCTTGTTGATACTTCTTAACAACTATTAGAGGATTCCGTAATGTAACACCCCAAAATTTGCCACATTTGAAAATAGAGTTAAAATGATTTATTTGTGAATTTTTGTGCACATGAAAACATATGAAAATAAAAAAAATTCATTAATTTAAAATTTATCATAAGGTAGAAACGTGTTTGTTGCATTCATGCCGGTCGCACCTCGTGTTTCTATGTGCAAAATGTGTGTTTTTTATACATTTAGAAGACGAATATCTATCTCTAGGAATTTTCTAGCTTCTTTCTGGAATTTAATTCCTACCTCCTTCACCATAATCTTTATGTTCCAAGTTCGCAATAATATTTTTATGAGCTCCAAATACTTTATTTGGGTTCATCATGTTCTAAATTGTCTCTGAGAATTTTCCCCAAATTTTCGGAGGTCTCGGAGTATTTTTCGTGGCTTAAATATTAATTCTGGACTTTTCTAGAATTATTTTATCCATAAAATTAATTAATTCCAAAAATAATAAATCTCTCATTTTTCCCGATGCTCAAAGCCCATGTGCAATAATCCTAATAAATCCTAAAGGCCCATGCATTTATTTACTAATGGGCTTTAATGATTATTTAGGCCCATTAGTAAATGTGGAGGGGGTAACATCAATTAGTACCATATCGCTAGTTGACGTGGATGTGAGGAGTTTTTCTTCCTATATATATCAACCAACCCCTTGGGCAAAGCACACCAAAACTACCGTATGGGGAGCCCTTAGTTTAGGAAATCCCTCGTGTAGTAAATTATATTTTCCCTCCTTCCCTCGCCGTCGCCGTTGCCGTTGCCGCTGCCGTCTTGCTCCTCCTACGCCGCCGAGGTACCCCTAGGTAAGACCGCTATCCAAAATGTTTTCCCAGACTTCGTCTTCTTCTTTTAAAAGCGTATTTTAGTCAGTTCATTTCAAAAGTACGTTTTCAGCTATTTACAGAATTGCCACTGATTTTGTTTTAGCCGTAACTTCTCCGTTTTAACTCCGATTTGACCCGTTCAAATTGCGTTAGGTTCGTAATTTCATAATCTACATGTTCATACTACTGCTAAGTAGGTTTTCAATTTCTAAAATTCGAGGTTAGATTTAATCTATTATTTTAATAAAGGAAATCTTGTTTATTTCATATCTTTTGCGTTTTAGATCCGTTTTGACCCATTCAAGTCGCGTTAGATTTATATCGATGAGATCTACGCGTTAGTAACAGTGGTTACCATATTATTATTTCTGAAATTTCATGTTTAAATCATATCTTGATTAAAAATTATGCAACTGGATTTTATAAATAAAATATGATTTGTTTTACTTTAGTTTTATAATTCGAATCTAAATTTGCCTTAATTCAATTTATATAATCTTGTATATAGTTAAAATAAATGAAGCATATAGTTTTCTTCTCCACATATAACGCAAATCTATCGGTAGTTGTATCTTTTCAACCGTAGCTCCGATTAGTGTGTTTTTCGTGTCTGTGTGTTCATAACGAGACGTAGATTCATTTCACAAACTTTTCATCTTGATTTTATGTTTGGTGTACTGTTCTAATTTAGATCTATTGTTTGCTTCGTGTTTGATTGTATGGATGCTTGTGTGGTGCTGTATGATCATGTCCAGTCGGTGAGATATACGTGGTGATCAAGAATAAGAAGGACGTCAAAGATTAAAGCTTACCAAAGGATCAGTGTTTTAAGGCAAGTATAGCATGAGATCATCCTTGTTGTCCTATACACCTTTAATCATTTAATTCATACTGTATGTGTCTACCCTGACTGCCACTAAGGATTTCCTTGTAATTTGTACTTGTACCTTGTTGCCTATGGTGTATTGCATTGGGTAGTATGATGCTAGTGCTCAACTACAACCATGATCTTGTAACTTGACTAATGGTATATGCAATAAACACTAAAAGATGCTTTTTAGCAACATGGAACAAGGGGGCTAGAGCAATGGGCTGTTTTATGGTGCTCTAGATTCCTCTCCCTAAGGACTTATCTGTAAGTGATCATCTGTGACTTACAGTATAGCTGTGAGGGCTATATGGCTCTGGCTTTAACTCGGTATGAGGACCTTTTCTAGCTTGTTAGAGGTTACCTTTATGGTACAAGAGGGGCTCCGGTTTGTATGATCTTGGCCTGCCAAGAGAGTGCACTTTGGTTTGTTGGTATATTGTTAGTCACTCCTTGGAGGGGGGTTCATGCTTATTGATGGGGAAACCTTAGCGGCCCTAACTTGTTAGACGAACCTTTGAAAGGCTTCATAGTGAACCCTGTCGACCTTCCTTGGTAGTGGGTCAAGAGGCTCGCGACCTTGGGCGAAAGGGTAAATCATGACTCACAGTGAAAGTGTACAACCTCTGCAGAGTGTAAAACTGGTATATCAGCCATGCTCACGGTCACGAGCGGCCTTGGAACCCTTATGGAATAGATGATGAACACTAATGATATGGATGATGAAGATGCTCACTAATGGTTAATTGTTTATGCTATTCATTATTCATGTTTACCAGATCATGGGTTTATATGAGCTTGTGATAAACTTGTTGCTACTCAATTGCTAAAATCATGACTCATTAAAAGCTAATCACAGTGAACCAGTGTTAGCCTTTTGAGCCTCATGAACCCCATGTTATGTTTGTTGAGTATGACATGTACTTACGCTTGCTTTATTTTTCAATTATTTGGATAAAAATCCTGGATGGGTACTAGATTGCTAGAGTTTGGAGGAATTAGGCTTGTGATCAACTAGTCAGTTGTCCCTGTGGATTTGGAGTCTTCGCCTAAAGATCAGAGTTGTCTTTCCACTGTCTATACTCTGAGGTTATAATCTTTATACTAATACGCTATGTATTTAAGCATTATCTTTTGATATTACCTTTATTTGTAGCTATATGTGAGATTTGACTTCCTGGGCTCACATATGGTGCGTATCTGGTTTTGTTCTTAAAACTGGGTGCTACACGTAAGCGCATAGAACTATCACGTAGCCTTATAAAGTCGAGCAGGCATTGGTCTAGTATAGTCATACAAATATTAGTTAATGATCATACAAGTTACATAATTAGTATTAGGGCTAAGTGTGAAGCAGGTCGGGAGGCCACCGAGTACTGGTCTACCAGCAACATCATGTGACAATTTAGACTCCTACACCCCAGTCGAACGTGGGGGATTACAAGGGACGGACATGGCTGTCACCACCTACCGCCTACCCCACAAATGTGGAAAGGGACAATTCATTCACCTATCTCTCCATACCCAAGCACCACGCTTGGGTATATAGAAACTACCCAAATCTCCCTAGGTCACCAACCCTACAGATGGATAGGTAAAGGACTTGGGCACACCTAATGGCATGATGAACCACCACCTCAACTTTGCTCTAATTTTGATTATATAAGTTATATGAGTGTTTAAGCATAAAGTTAAGTGTGCTACTCTCATGACACATAAACTATATGCTAGTTCATATATCAAGATCATAACACAACAACTATACTCTAGTTCATAAGTATGACTATAAATGTAATATGAGAGCATGACTTTGGAAGAACTCATATATCTATTCATACCCAAGAGTCACTTCTTCCAAGGAGCCAAGCTCTCCAAGATAGCTTTGCCTTGCTCTAAAGCTACTAAAAAGTAAAACTACAACTACTAGAAGGGAGTGAGGTAGTGGTGTGTGAGGTGATGCTCAAGGTTGTGTTGTGAGAGGGGGGGTACCCCTCTATTGGTACAGGAGATAGGCGTTGCTTGGAGGCTATTATTGGCGCTTCCCTGGCTCTCATCGCCATAGCATGGAAGCATGCCACCGCCACAGCAAGGGGTGGCTGAGCAGCACTAGCAGGGGGTCACTACCACCGCCTTCGCGTGGCAGGCTGTGGGCTAGACCAGGATTGCTTCCCCGTGATGCTTTGCCCTAGTTGCATTGATTTGATAGGCGTCTCCCTTGTTTGTTTATGCAAATCAGTGTCAGAAAGCGTCTTTCCGTGAATTATTCCATGTATTTGTGTTTATGACCTACAAAAATAATGTTCTCCAAATACATGTGGAACTTGGTTAATAGTAAATGAATATGTATTTAAGATTGCTTATTTCTTCTCTTTTTGTTTCTTAATTGGCGGTCGTATTTGATCGGTAAAGACCGCCAACAAGCTCCCCAAGCTTAACCTTTGCTCGTCCCAAGCAAATAGCTAAGTTATTGGTTGTTGATTAGTAGTTGCTACAATGACGAATATAATTCACAAGTACCATGCCTATAACAAAGTATTCTTCCTTAGTTGAAATAAGTTTGGCATTCTATCCACTCTTTTAACTTAATCCTTGTGGGGCTTATTGTTTTTCCAAGTCTTGGGTGGTTGCAAGATAGAACGGTTTTAATAGAATTACCAATTATTCATTCTTTGATCAACCTTCTATCCGGAGGTTTTATGAGTTTTGCAAAATAAAATGCAAGTTCCTCAAATAATTCACTCGATCGCTCAATATGTATGATCCTCACCAAGGCATTTGATTGCTTTGCCTTCTTTCCATTCTATCTCTAAAAGGCTTTGAGTGGAGTTTTAGGTAGGTATGAATGAGAGGCATACTTATATCACATATATCGCTAAGTCAAAAACTAGATCCAAGGAGATGCAAGTCATACACTTTGATCAAGACGTGCAAGTGTGTGGAATATTTTTCTAATCCTAATATTTTTGGTACTCCTTTTTATTATGACTTTCTCTCTTTTGATAATTGCCTTGGAAGTATGGGCTATCTTTTTCAATACTTTGGAACCTTCATGTGTCCCTTTTTTTTTTCTTTTGCTATTTTGAGAGCTTCATGTGTCTCTCTCTTTTTTAGCATAGCCCCATATTTATTTTTGGCATATGAAAACTTTAGAGAGAAAGACTTATGATAAATAAATGGAGTATTTATTTTAGGTGGATAGAAAACATGTTTCTGCGTAACTCTCGGTGTAAGAGTTATCATTTTATTTATGGGGTGTACATGGATCTTGATCATGGGTGCATGACTAGAATCTCTACAAGGGTCACAACAATTTGACAAAACTCAATGTGAGTTTTAGTAGCATATGACTAAGGTTTGCATTTGAATCATGTCATATGGCCATGGTAGGAATTCCTCCCCCAAGCTTGCTCGTTGCTAGGTGGGTAACATGATGCTTGGTGACGACTCCAAGGTAATTTATTGAATTTTAGTTAGTGTATCAACCAATGTTTGTTTTTAGTAGTTTTGGCACAATGGTCAAGCTAGTGTATTGATGACGATAGACTGATTAACCTAAGCACCTTGCTTAATTTATAGAGTCTACAAATGTATGGTCGACCAGAACCCATACTCTGTGCCAAAGCTTACTTCATGCATAGCGTCCGACGATAGCTAAATTTTATTTAATGGAGACAAAAGGTAAACTTTGGTTTGCTAAAATTTATGTTGTTTATTTCAACCATCGTCTACACTCAGCTTTGGTTCAATGATTAAATATTTGATCAAGGTAGGCTAATTAACCTAAGCACCATGCTTATTTTGAAAAGCCTATGAAGACATGATCGTACATTAACCATGCCTCAAACCAAAATATACTTTGTATAGAACATGGGAAGACAGCTAGGATTTAACACAAAGGTAAATTAAAGGTAAATTTTTATATATGTGTTTTATCTTATTTTTTGAACTTATTAACACATAAATTAAGAATTCAAAGTTTTGGCATAATTATAAAAGATAACTACCAATTCACCTTTGGCAAGGACTCACCTTTTCAGGTCCAATGAGTAGGACCCTTCTCTGTTCAATTCTTGCTTGATGGAGCATATGACACCGGAGAAGTGGATATGAAGGGCTGCTCTTTCTTTGGCATCCACACCATCTTGTTTATTCTTGGTGGTGTGGTGGTGGACTTCGAAGCTTCTTCTTTTGGTTTCCACACCGACTTGTTCTTCTTTGGTGGTGTGGGAATGGCTTTTGGGATCTTCTCTTTTGTCATTTGTTTAACTTTTTTTGTGCTCCAGTTTCTTTTTTATTTCTTTGTTCTTTTTCATAGGCCTATCCACCATTTGAGGTTGGATATGGACCTATCTTAGGCCTTGTGGGTTCGGCCCATACTTGATACAAATCATGGAGCATTACTCCTTTCTAGGCCTGAAGGCGAATTTTTCTTCGTTACCATGGATATTAAAGCGGATTTCTCTGGCTCCAACATCAATTTGAGCTCCTGCAGTGCTCAAGAAGGGCCGCCCAAGGATAAGGGTTGATTGTTTTATGACCTCCATGTCGAGCACCATGAAGTTGATAGGGATGTAGCAATCCTAGATTTTCACTAGAATATCTTCGGCTATCCCTGCCAGGTAGCGGACCATTAAATCGGCCAGCTGAAGCATCATTGGTGTTGGCATCAATTGTGTAAGGTTCAGCTTGTCGAAGATGGCCTTGGGCATAACGCTTAAGCTAGCCCCAAGGTCACACAAGGATTGGTCGAAGTACTAGATCCCAATGGAACATGAGATCGTGGGGCACCCAGGATCCTTTTTCTTTTCAGGAAAGTCGAGTATAGCAGCACTACACTCTTTTGTCAGCTTGATGACCTCCATGGATGGTAGTGGTCGCTTGTTGTTGATGATGTCCTTGATAGGAGGGTACAAGCAAGACATCCATTAGGGTGACGCTTACATGTATCTTCTCGATCATCTCAACAAAATGAGCGAATTGCTCGTCCATGGCTTGCTTGCGGTTCCTTGTGGGAAATGGCAGGTAGCTGGTGTCGACGAAGTCCTTTGGTGCCATCTCCTCTTCTTGTTCCTTTTCTTTTTTCTTTTGTCAAAGGTTTGGCCTCCTGGCACTCTTTTGCCTTTCCTGTAGACTGGTTAGGGTTTGGTGGATCACGAATGGTCTTACCACCCCTTGTGGTCACTGCTTTTACATTTTCACTAGAATTTTCAGGTTGAGTAGGAATTTTTCCATTACTACCAATAGGAATTGTGGTAGCTATTTGAGCTAGTTGTGTTTCTTTCATTTTATTAAAGCTCAATTGATTTTTAATAGCAGAAGTTAAACCTTCAATCTAAGAATTTATATTTTCCAGCATTTTATGGTTTGACATTAATTTCTTTGTAATATTTTCATTAATTTTTTGCTTGGCCCAATACCAAGTCTTTCAAAGAAGGTTGATTCGAATTGTAGTTTTAGTTGCCTTGTGGGCGGGATTGGTTGTTCCACCTATTATTACCTGGTTGGCAAAACCTGTTGTTGATGAAGGCAGCTTCTTCGTGGGTTTTGGGGCAATCATTCCTCGAATGGCCAATGTTTCCATAGACTTCACAAGTCATGTGTGAGTCCATGGCCTGGATGGTGCCCATCATGGCATCTTTCTTTTGGGCACGTTCCTCTAGTCTTTTCATCAATAAATCTATTTTTGTAGGAAGCATATCCGTCTCCTTCATGGTATGCATTCCTTTTTGTGTTTTCCTTTCCTCCCCCTAGCTTTGATTCAACACCATTTTATTGATGAGAGTCGTGGCTCCATCAATGGTGAGTGAAAGGAAGGCGCCTCCAGCAGCAGCGTCGAGGTGGCCCCTAGACATGGGTATTAATCCATGATAAAATTTTTGGAGCACTAACCAGTTTTCAATCCCATGGTGTGGGCATGCTTGGATGTAGTCCTGCAGCCTTTCCCACGCCTCAAGAATGGTTTCCATGGAGCTTTGTTAGAAGTTCAAAATTCATCCCCCTAGGGCATTGGTTTTGCCCATGGGGAAGAACTTGGCGAGGAACGCCACAGAACATTTGTCCCACGTCTTGACAGCTTCATTTTCTTTGTAAAACCACTATTTTGCCTTCCCCAAGAGGAAGAAGGGAAACAAGTGGAGCCTGATGCTCTCAGGTGCGACATCCTTGATGATGATGGTGTCACACAATTCAAGTAAGTGTTGGAGATGCGCGTTCATGTCCTCGCTTGGCAAACCATGGAATTGGTTTGCCTGTACCATCATGATGATGTCGGTTCAGAGCTCAAAGTTGCCATCCCCAATGTTAACAGCGGGCCCAATGGGCACATTGGCAATAGCAGGGGTGGAGTAGTTGTGGAGGGTCTTGGCCATGATTGGAGTAGTGGATGGTGCAGGGGTGACTGGTTTGACTGTTAGAGGAGTAGCAGAAGAAGTGGAACAAGACAGTTTCTTCCTTAGGAGTGCCTCTGGATTTTTTGAGTAGTTGTTTGGTAGATCAAAACCGGTCATACACTATCCTATTTTCATCCACAACAGGAGAAAACAAGCAAAGTTAGCCTGCATAAACAATGGCTACCTTACATGCATATTATCATGAACATGTCCTACTAGATTCTTTAATCAATATGCCTTCCCCGGTAACGGTGCCATAAATGCTTGTTGGCGCTTTTTAGCGTAGCTACTAGGTTTGTATCCCAGCAACTACGCCAGAAGTGCTTGTTGGTATTTCTTAGCATCATCACTAATAATTAGCAATGTCACTAAGTAATGGCCTTGATAGTTCCTTAACAATTTTAGATATTTATCCATAAGCGCACGGAGCTATCATTGTAGTATTTCACCCGAAAGTATTTAGGTTATCATTATTTATATTCTCCCAAAGGATGACATTTTATTAAGATTCTAGTATGGATATGAACTTGAATAATAATGCTTGCAAGTACACCAATGTTGATAACAGGGGTAAGAACAGTGATTTCAAGATAGTGGACACACACTTGGCATTCCTCAAAGGATAAAATAGAAAAGAAAGGATAAAAGGATAATCCTAAGTCGAGCAAGCATTGGTCTAGTAGTCATACAAATATTAGTTAATGATCATACAAGTTACATAATTAGTATTAGGGCTAAGTGTGAAGCAGGTCGGGAGGCCACCAAATACTGGTTTGCTAGCAACCTCATGTGACAATTTAGACTCCTACACCCCAGTTGAACATGGGGGATTACAAGGGACGGACTAGGCTATCACCACCTGCTGCCTACCCCTCAACTATGGAAAGGGACAATGCATTCACCTGTCTCTCCATACCCAAGCACTATGCTTGTGTATACAACAACTACCCAAATTCCCCATGTCCCTGGCCCTACGGATCGACAGGTAAAGGACTTGGGCACACCCAACGGCACGATGAACCGCCACCTCGAATTTGCTCAAATTCTGATTATATAAGTTATATGATTGTTTAAGCATAAAGTTAAGTGTGCTACTCTCATGCCACATAAACTATACACTAGTTCATATATCAAGATCATAACACAACAACTATACTCTAGTTCATAAGTATGCCTATAAATGTAATATGAGAGCATGACTTTGGAAGAACTCATATCTCTATTCATAACCAAGAGTCACTTCTTTCAAGTAGCCAAGCTCTCCAAGGTAGCTCTGCCTTGCTCTAAAGCTACTAAAAAGTAAAACTACAACTACTAGAAGGGAGTGAGGTAGTGGTGTGTGAGGTGATGCACAAGGTTGTGTTGCGAGAGAGGGGGTACCCCTCTATTTATACAGGAGATAGGTGGTGCTTGGAGGCTATTCTTAGCACTTCCCTGGCTCCCACCGCCATAGCATGGAAGCATGCCACCGCCACAGCAAGGGGTGGATGAGCAGCGCTGGCAGGGGGTCGCCACACCTAGGGGTTGGCCGCCCCTTGACCATGGCCACACGCCACCGCCTTCATGTGGTAGGCCGTGGGCTGGACCAGGATTGCTTCCCCGTGGTGTTTTGCCCCAGTTGCATTGATTTCATAGGCGTCTCCCTTGTTCCTTTGCGCAAATCAGCATTAGAAAGCGCCTTTTGGTGAATTATTCCATGTATTTGTGTTCGTGACCTGCAAAATAATGTTCTTCAAATACATGTGGAACTTGCTTATAGTAAATGCATATGTGTTTAAGATTGCTTATTTCTCCTCTTTTTGTTTCTTAATTGGCAGTCGGATTTGATCGTAAAGACCGCCAACAACGAACACTAATGACTAAGTACTTAAAGTAAAGCAAGCAATACTAGAATAAAGTACTAAAATAAATACTAAATAAAGTAATGCAGAAATGAAAGAATTACAAAGGAGCTATACCAAACCTAGAAGACTCTTCTAGACTCCGAGAAGATTCGCTCTTGCTCTACTCCACTACGAGACTACTACTCTATAGCTAATGCTAAGCTACAAAGCTAAGAGAAGCTTGGAGAACTTGGAAATGAATGGGGGCATCCTTCCACCGAGCTCCACACCCACTATTTATAGTGTAGAGTGAGGGGAGGGGTACTTGTAGGCAGCAGGGTGGTCGGTGGCCATAGGGGGGCGCTGGGCGGTGGCTAGGGGGGCGCTGCCCAGCCCTTGGATGAACCGCCTTTGCATCTAAGGGCACTAGTTGCTCCTCCATGGTGGTTGTGAAGACAACACATGGTGAAACTTGGCCAGTAAGTCAGTTGGTGAAGCTCCAAGTCTATGACAATGGGACCATGGATCCATGGCCTCTCCATCGTGACCATCGATTGAAACCGACTTAGATCAGTTCTTCCTATTGGCTATGGAAGAGCTTCCATGGATCGGTGATGTGGCAACGTGCCAAGTTGGCACCAGGTGGGTCCGGACGATGCCTAGGTGGCATCGGGCGATGCTGGCCTATGGGCCCAGGTGGCCCTACCACATCCACTTGCTGCCTTAGTCCATGTTTGTCACCATTTTGGCCAAAATTTGCCATATTTCTTACATAAAAATAATTCTACAAGCACAAATGGAACTAGGTGAAATTTAAACATAATTCTTCACATGTGATGATGATTTACCTCACTTTGCCATGCTTTTGGGTGGAATGTTGATGGTCAAAATAGGTGGTAGTGACCGTCACTAGTGCTCATCCTCTCTACAAGTGTCTCTCTGTCATGTGGAAGCTCCATCTCTTCCTCTTCTTCACTAGTGTCCTCATAGGGTGGTAAGACTCGAGGTGGTGGAATCCCTCTAACCTCAAGTCCTAGCTACCTCTTCATGTCATTTATATCCTTTCTTCCCTCATAGGCCGCATCCACAACATATTGACACATGCAAAACAAGTTCTTGAGCAACTCCTTGACCTTGCTCCCACTGGACCTATGGCGAGAGGAGGAGGGCCTACTGCTACTAGCTCTATGAGTAGGTATAGT